>NC_085868.1:8106534-8116534 GCF_034702125.1 Engraulis encrasicolus | reverse complement strand
CACACACACACACACACACACACACACACACACACAGACACACACACACACACATCGACAGTTGAAGGAGGCCGTCACCACAAAAGAGACGAAAGTCAGGTAACACACACACACGCTCACACATACACACTAACCACATACACTTCATACAACCACAAATCTCTCTCTCTCGCTCTCTTTCTCTGTCTCACTCTCACACCCATATGTGTCTTCCATAAACATTCACACACATACATGTTAGAAGCTGGAAGAATGAGTCATTTGCCTGGTGGAGGAAGTCCTGATCAATTCTATGACATGGCTTCAGGAAATATGTGTCCTGGTGTTTTGGGATAGTGCCTAGTGTCCCTGGAAAGTCTACAGGACACCAGCAATAGTACAGTATTAGCATCACTCATTTTGCCTCTCTTCAAGACAATACCAAATAGAATATATTTTATTCTTTTTTGACAATTTGTTTGGCTTGATGGCCTATTAACCCATTGATGCTGCAATAAACGCCTGCAATAAACGTCTCCCTGTATATCCCTATATATAGACCTCAGCCTATAAAAACCTACCGGTAAATTTCTCAGAAATAAAGTTTGTTACCAAAACATTAAATAAGTTTTTTTTTTTGTGATCAATTTTTTATTTATTCAACAACATTCAACAATAGTGGAACAACACATGTACAACAACATAATCAACACAAAGCCCTCAGCACCCCCCCCCAACCCCCCCCCCCCCCACACACACACACACACGCAACACATAGAGAAAACCAAAGAAACAACATGTAACATCAAGACAAGGACACAGACAATCACAAAGACACATACACACACCTACACACCAAGGGGGAAATTACACACTGGGTTACCCCAACAGCTCTCTAAGAGATGATGCAGCTGACTGCCACGAGGATAATGTTCTCTCTGAGGCGGCATGAATCCGGGCAGTGGATAACTCCATATAGACCACATCTAAAAAGGAAAGAACCCACTGCCTGGTGGTAAGTTTGTGGGGTGGTTTCCACCTTGTGGCTACTAGCTTTTTGGCAGCCGTCAAACCAGCCAGCACGATTCGTTTAGTCAGAGCAGGTATAGTTAACTCAGAGAAGTCGTTGAGGATCAGAACAGGCAAAGTAACAGGTATAGGGGTGCCCACCAGCTCTGCCAGAGCCAAAGCCACACCGTTCCAGAACCGTGCAACTGGTGGGCACTCCCAGACCATATGCACGAATGTACCCTGACAGTTAAGGCTAGAAAATGAACACATAGGTGAGTTTACCAGTTTCATATAGAAAAGCTTCTGTGGGGTTAAATATGTTCTATGAATGAAGTTGAAGTGTATTTGTTGATGGTTTGGGTTACGTGATGCCACCTGTATATTTTCCCAAACATCATCCCAGTCAAACTCTGGGTCAAGAGCAGGATAGTCTTGTCTCCACAATCTATCTACAACTAATGCAGAATATGAGGATTGAAGAATGAACCTGTATAATGTGGACACCATACCCTTAGTACCATTACATCTTGAGAACACATTAGCTAGGGGATGTGTGGGTAGCGGTTGCTGCCAGGGGACTCCATACGCCTTCATTGCTGACCTTATCTGCAAGTAGAAAAAGAAGGAAGACCCTGGGAGATTAAACAACATTCTAATGCCCTGAAAGGAGCCAAGGCAGGAGTCAATGTAAAGGTCATTTATATAGTGAACACCTGTATTACTCCAGTTTGATGGAGAAATAGGTCTCCCCCCAATCAGCAAAGCTTTATTATGAAACAAAGGAGAAAGAGTATGCCATTTACAGGATATCTTGCATTCTTTTTCAACCAGCCGCCAAATATGAAAAACATTGGATATTAAGGGCCCAAAACGCAACATGGTTTGTCTGTCAGAAATATTAGCAAAGAGAACATCCCGCAAGCTCCATGGTTGCACTATTCTGTCCTCCAAGCTCCTCCACGATACTGGTGTATCTGGATCATTCCAAACAACAATAGGACGGAGGATGAAGGACCAAAAATAATATTTAAAATTAGGCACTGCTAATCCCCCGTCCCCCTTACTTCTTTGTAATGTGGAAAGCTTCAGTCTGGGGCGCTTTTTGTTCCATATGAACTTTGACACGTCCGCGTGTAGTTTTTTCCAATAGTCTGAGGGAGGGCAGAGTGGAATCATTGAACTGACAAAATTAATTCTAGGCAAGACATTCATCTTTACAATAGCAATCCGGGCCTGTAGGGAAGCAGGTAGCGTAGCCCATTGATCCATATCTTTTCTAACAGCTGTGTGCATTTCCACAAAGTTGTAGGTAGTAGTACGGTGCAGAGAGGGAAAAATCCTAATTCCTAGATATTTAAAATACTGAGCAACAGAAATAGTTGCAGGGAATGTTAGCAAATTGGCTGAGGGATTCAAGGGAAGGAGAGCAGATTTGGTCCAATTTATCCTAAATCCAGAGAGCAAGCCAAACTCCTCACAAACAGACAATAAAGATGGCAGTGATTGAATGGGGTTTTCCATAAAAACCAAAACATCATCTGCAAAGAGAGATACTTTGTGTTCTGTGCCTAAAATAGAAATGGGGTGTATAGAGACAGACATACGTATCATTTGTGCCAGGGGTTCCATTGAGAGTGCAAAAAGTGAGGGGCTCAAAGGGCAGCCCTGTCTAGATGATCTCGTAACAGGGAATGGACTAGAAAATAGTTGCCCTGTTAGTACTTGGGCAGAGGGGCTGGAATACAAAACTTGAACCATATGTATGAAATCCTTGCCAAAACCCATACTTTGTAAAACAGACCACAAGAAAGGCCACTCGAGGCGGTCAAACGCACGAAGCGCATCAACAGACAGGACGGCTTGTGGGACTTTTGCATCCTTTGCAGCATCAATAACATGAAGAAGCCGCCTCATATTATCAGAAGCAAGTCTGCCCTTTATAAAACCAGTTTGATCACAATGAACCAAGTGGGGCATAAACTTCTCTATACGGCGTGCCAAAAGCTTTGCATATATTTTCAAGTCTGCATTTAACAGACTCAAAGGTCTGTAACTAGTACACTCAATGGGGTCACGGTCTTTCTTTAAGAGCAATGTAATGAGCGCAGTATTGACATCTCTAGGAAACATCCCAGCCTCAAGTGAAGCTTGGATCATATCAAGAAGTAGAGGGCCTAATTTCTCCCAAAATAAAAGATAAAACTCAGGGGTTATTCCGTCTAAGCCAGGGGATTTATTTGATTGCATAGATCGTGCTGCCATTTCCAATTCGTCTAGCGTTAAAGGATTGTCAAGGGATGAAGCATCTTCTTCAGACAAGCGTGAAAGATTTAATTTCCTTAGATAATTCTCATAATCACATTCATTTAACTGACCATCAGATTGATACAAAGAGGAATAGAAACTACAAAAAATGTTATTTATGTGTTTTGGCTCTGTAGTGACTAGGCCATCCAGTGACCTTATGGATGGAATGTCAGCAAAACGCTCATTAGATCTTAGTCTCAATGCCAACAAATGGCTGGGTCTTGACCCGTGAAAATAATACCGCTGTCTAGACCTATGAATTAAAAATTCTGATTGTAGTTTCAAAATGTCATTTATTTCCTTTTTAATGAGGTCACGTTTTGTTTCAGTGTCTAAAGAGTAATTATTCTGGAGAAGGTTGTCAAGTCTTGAAAATTCTAATTCAAGAGCTTGTAGCCTGGCAGATTTAGCTTTACGCATAGTTGAACTGAAAAGAGTAACATTACTTCTAATAAAACATTTCACTGTTTCCCATAACACCCGGGGGTCGTCCACTGAACCCACATTAACAGAGAGAAATTCATCCAAACAAGATAAGAATTGGTCTCTGAAAGCCTCATTCTTCAGCAGTGAGGAGTTGAACCGCCATCTAGTGGCACGTTTGGTTAGACTTTTTAAGGTGACCCGACTAAACACCGCTTTGTGATCAGAGAGCGCGATGGGGAGCAACACTGAGGCATCAATTCTTTGAAACAGATTAGGAGAAGCAAACAGAAAGTCTATTCTTGAAAATGTTTTGTGCCTGTGCGAAAAGAAAGAATAATCTTTGACCGACGGGTTCAGTGACCGCCAGACATGTACTAACGCGATACTATCGGCCCAGCCACGCAGGGCAGCAGATGCCTGTTCTTGTTCACTGGTTGATGTAGAGTGGGAACGATCGACGGCCGTGTCCCACACAGCGTTCATATCAGCCCCTACCACCAGAGAATAACCAGTCAGTTGTAACATAGAGGTGGTTAATGAATCATAGAAGAATTTATCAAATTTATTTGGAGCATAAACAGAGGCTATGGCTAATTTCCGCCCATGTAGTTCGGATTTAACAATGACCAGTCTCCCTTCCGTGTCGGTTTCGACTGCCAGTACCTTTATGGGAAGACACCGCTTAACAACAACCGCCACTCCCCTCGTTTTCGTTTGAAAAGATGAAGACGCAATTACATGGTAAAACTTATTTGCTAGACGCTTGGAGTCGTTGCTCAACAAATGTGTTTCTTGCAAGAGGGCGATATCGATTTTCCGACGCCGTAGCACTGACAAGAGACTGGAGCGCTTGTGTGGTGCATTTAAGCCACCAACATTCCATACGAGAACGGAAAGGTCACCCATTGATATGATCAAATGGTTCTATGAGATGAAAATAATAACTGAGAGTCCCCGCAGCAACCCGAGTGTAGTATGGTGGTAGTGTAAAATAATGGTAGATTATCAGTAGTGGAATCCTCAAAAAAGCAGAAATAATTAAAACCAAGACTGTCATCAAGCACCCCCTCAGTGACGAGACAAAACAATACATGGACAGACATAGACGAGGACAAAATAGGTAAGACAAAGACAAAACTCAAGACGAAATAAAAAGGACAGACACAAAACATAACTTTACGCTGATCCGTGACCAGGAATGGATATGGGGCGGCAGTAACCCAACATTTCAACCCAAATGACTTGCAGCTAAATAAAACTAAGCGTGACGGCAACTGTAGCAGAAAAAACGAACGTGAATCAGGTTATAACTACATTATGTAGGCTAACCAATGCGGATACAGTGGAAAACTGGGACCACAATAAATGATCAAGCTAAGGACACAGAACCCACTGCGGCGTCTCATAGTGGGTAGGCAACCCAGTTCTCATGAAAAAAACAGTTCAGTGGAAGCAGAACTGCTAGCTTACCTATATGTCCAGAAAAACGGTGAAACTTCAAAAGTAACCTTATAAACTAGTATGCACACGATCCGGAGCCGGCATTCAAATGACGTAAACAGCAAAGTGACACTGTCACTCGCCCTCAGCAGCCACCGATGCATCGCCAGACAAGCTCTCGGGGGGTGACCTCCTCGCGCCCGTGGATTGTTCTTCGTATGCTGGCTGGCTGTCGTCCGCTAGCTGGCCGTCGTCCGCTGGCTGACCGTTGTCCGCTGACTGACCGTTGTCCGCAGGACCCACTGGATCGGACACCGGGTCAATGAGCGGCGTGAAACTCGGGAGGGAGTCGATGAACTCCTCGGCGTCCGTTGCAGAATTGAAAGACTCGAACTGTCCAGCACGTAGCTTCACTCTCAGAGTCGCAGGATAACGAAAACCAAACTCGACACCTTTGGCTCTCGCTTTGTCCATGACGTTGTAGAAAGGTTTGCGCCTGTTGAGTGTGTGCGCGCTGTAATCCAGGGTAAAACGAACCTGCTTTCCTTTCACTTTCAGAGAAGCGTTCTTGGCTGCATTCAGAATGCGTTGGTGGGTAGTGAAGCGTAGCACCTTAAAAATCAGGGTGCGGGGCCGGGGCTTGTTCGAATCATCCTCACCACTGTAAATCCGGTGTGCCCTCATTATTTCCCCTTCGATGTTCCCCAATGCGGGAAACCAACGAGGGAGAGCACGGGTCAAGTATTCCACAGCATTTGAACCCTCCGCACCTTCAGCCAGGCCGACGATGCGGAGGTTACACCTCCGGTTGCGATCCTCCAAAGCTGCTAGCTTACATTGCAACTCTTCCAGCAGGCTCTCATGGTTAGCTAGCACATTAGCATTACGTTGAACATCAGAGCGAACCTTCCCAATCTCGCCCTTCACAGCACCAACATTCCCTCTTAAAGTCCCCAAGTCCTGTTGTATCTTGGACAGTTTGGCCTCGGTCTCCTTGCCAATCCGCTCAAGTTGATCAAAACGTGCCTCAAGGAAGCCACGTTGCTTGGCCAGCACAAGGTCCGCGATAGCTTCAATATCGGACTTACTGTTCGACGATTTAGATGCAGTTTTCCTGCCTGTTCCTGACATTTTGATACGGCACACGGTCGACTGAAGTATAAAATTACTGAAACTGTTCGACTGGTGTAGACTAGCTACAGAAACCAATAATTAAAACAATTTTCACAAGTCTGGGTTGAGGAGAGCTGAACTAAGCTGCCATCTTGTCCAACCGATCACGTGACTCCCCAAAACATTAAATAAGTTGCATTTAAACCCTAATACCCTCATCTTGTATTAGAATGTGTTCATTCAGTTGTAACATACCCACATTTTTATTAAAAAACCTAAAATATCAAGAGTCTGAATGCAGTGTATATGTCGCTCTAGGCACCAAATGCCAAACAACATATACGAGTCATCAGGCTAAAATGGGTTCACATGACTTGATAAACTTCATGTAATACGCTCTTTCCTCATGCCCTTTCATCCTACAACTTTACTTCCCACCACAATGCATTCAGAAAGGTGCAGCTGTGCTTAGTGCTACTGTATGGTATTTAGCAAATATGCCGCACACTACTAACACCTGACAGACTGACTAATACCAACATCACACGCCAGCCATCACTTTAATAGGGCATTGCAGATGCATCAGTAAAGCGTGTACAAGAGTCAAATACCAAGACACACACACACACACACACACACACACACACACACACACACACACACACACACACACACACACACACACACACACACACACACACACACACACACACACACACACACACACACACACACACACACACATTTTTCAGTTAAGCGGTTTGACTTGCCAGACGGGTAACTTTACATCAGGGATGGATATTAATGATCTCTCCCAGACATCTGACATCTTGTCAAAATACAGTATGTACAATAGCTGCCGTCAACTGGATACACCAGTGGTTCCCAAACTTTCTCTGCAGGAACCCTTTTTGGGGGTAATAATATTTTCGCTAGAAATTAGAATTTTATTTGATTTTCTCTAGAAATTCACAGGAAAATAAATTAAATCTATTAAAAATGCAAGTAAATACTGTTACTAACCAAAATGTTAGCTTTTCACCTAGAAGTCCCTTCCATCGGCGATCCCCCTGCAGTACCCCCGTGACCTCTGCCAGTTTTCCCGACCCCCCGCTTGGTAACTGCTGGCCTACACCATCACAAACATGAATGGCATGAAACTGACATGAATATGGACAACTGATGGCAAGCCTACATAGCAATCCTCGTTCATCGTCATAGACATGTTGCTGTCATTGACATCAGGGCTTGTAACTCTGTCGCTCCTTCTAAAAATCTCAGTATCACTCACTAAAGCCAATGGTAGCTCAAGTCAGAAAATGAAGTAGTTTGACGCCCCCACATCCAAGAAACCTCTGACCTGGGAGCAGGATAACCAAATGACTAGATAGACTAGAAAAGTCTGCTTCAACTAGGATTTTTTTGCTTCCAGTTTTTAGTTTTCCGTAAAGCTGAGCTTTTCCATCTCTATCCAACTCATGTCAGATAAGCATATGGTATGGGTATGCCATGTCAGAGAAGCATAGTGTATTCTGTTGTTTGACCTTCGGGCATCAACTGTATTAAAGTTCAGGAAGAAAGCTGAGTTTAGCACTTGCTCACTTTCTACATAGCTGTTTTTATGTTAAACTAGGAACTAGACTTTGAAGACCTAAGACATATTTTAGGGTGATATTGCTCTTGCATATCTGCGATATATTTAGGGCCTAGGCCATTGAGTGACTCATCGACAATCAGAAGAGTTTTAAACTCTATACAGTATATATATCTTAATGCCTGTTCATATGTCAACGGCTGCAAGTCTTTCATATCTACACCTGACAAGCTAGACAGTTTAATGGCATGACACCAGACTGAAGTGAGCAAACAGTTGCCGCCCTCAGCAATGCTAACGGGTGGAATTATCAGATTGCTGTGCGTCGGCTTGTATTATGGTTTTAACCCACACGTTGGGTTTTATTATGCTTTTAACCCCTTAATGCAGAACCTCTGTTATAACCTTATTGCTATCAAAATGGTAAATGATCAAATCCTAATCGGTTACCTAAGACTCCTTGCATTGTCATAGCAATGTTGTTGTGATGTAACTCAGTGGTTCTTAACCTGGGGTGCGGGCACCCCCTGGGGGTGCGCCAGAGATTTCAGGGGGTGCACGGAATTTTGTTTGTGTTGAGGTTGTGACCAAAATTCTGCTTCCAAACATTATAATTAGGCCAAATTTAAACATTTTTTCGTCCCCATGTTAGAGTATTGATTAATGTCTAAAGTAAGAGTCATTGTAATTAATCACTTGAATCATTTTTTGGTGCGTATACACATGTATACATTTGGGATGGGGGTGCGTGGCTTTTCTTGGGAACAGCTAAGGGGGTGCGTTCAGAAAAAAAGGTTAAGAACCACTGATGTAACTGACTGTTTTCAGCAGAGAGTGAATAGGCCCGTTGACGGGCCCATCTGCAGTAAGAGAGTACCCCCACTCCTTATTCCTCAAAGGGTAACCCAAGGTGTGGGCGATATACCTCAAGCTACATTCACATACGTCGCCACTAGTCACTCACTTCTAGCTCACTCGCTTGTTCGCCACTCACTCATGGAACGTTTGTTTATGTTCCCACGGGTTTAATCGTCAATGCGAAAGTGAGGAGTTAAATTGAAGAAGGCTGAAACTCAATCATTTAATAGCAACAGTATCACTGCAAAACGGTGTTGCACTTAGCTGTAGGAATGAAAAACACTGTTGCACTTGCCATGCATCCCTCAACGCTGCAACACCTAAGCATCGACAACATGTGTTTGATTTGCATATTGCGTGCTGTAGTCTGATAGAACAACTGTTACTCTGGGGGATGCGGCATAGGATCTCTCTCTCTCTCTCTCTCTCTCTCTCTCTCTCTCTCTCTCTCTCTCTCTCTCTCTTTCGCTCTCTCTCGCTCTCTCTCGCTCTCTCCATTTATTTAGCTGCGGGGTAGAATAGGTGGGAGTAGGATGGCGTCCAAGAGTGGCATTCTGGAACACTGTTCACAGCAACCACTTAACATGGAGAGGGCATAAATCATCACAACCTGAACCCAGTGATTATGGAGCGTGCATGTAGCGTATGATGCTGATTTAATGATGTGCGTGCGCTAGCGGGCGTCTGTGTGTCTGTCTTTCTGCGTGTTCGCATGTGTGTATATACTTTTTGTGTGTCTGTTCCTTTGTCCGTCTGTGCACAGAGATGTAGAGTAGAGTATAATTTATTGATCCCAGGGGGAAATGTGATGATGTGAGATGTGGTAAATTCAGCTCAATGCACTATGGGACAAATATCGATTCTTGCAGGACCGTTATTACTGTAGGTTTCACAACAGTTTTGTCTGGCAATGGTGGATGACTGATCAAATGGTTCACCCACAGCAAGCAAAACTTACTATGAGGCTGAGGTCACTGTATTGTAGAGTCCATTTGCAATGGTCACTACGCAATGGAGTCACAGTAATAAGGCAGTGATATTGACCCTGTTATTGTCTTTGTGTCCTATTATAACCTCTCTGAAAAAAACCTGTGTGTGTGTCTGTTTACTCTGCAGTGCGCTGAAGAGAGAGAGGACTCACCTGCTCCAGGTGAAGAACAACATGTCTGCTGACCTTGAACGACTCCTCAGCCATCGTGAGGTAAGCTACCCTTATCCCTCTACATGTTCCCTCTCTATGAACACCTGTTAACACCTGAACAACTGCTTCCT
>NC_085868.1:8096534-8104034 GCF_034702125.1 Engraulis encrasicolus | reverse complement strand
CAATCCCAGAAGATGTGAAAATGGTTGGCCTCCTTTGCCCCACAAGCCCTCCAGCAGGCAGTACTTTGTAGTTGTGCACGTTGCTGTAGTGGTGTTATGAAAAATCTAGATACATTTTTCCAACTGTATTCGCGCCATGTGTTTGAGCATGTTGTTCCCCATTGCAATCTCCACAGATTTCCCCATTCTTCATCAGATATTATAATGCCACTTTCTTTTTCCCATCTGTGTTTAATGTACAGGGTGTTGTCTGGGCTAGCTTGGCGTAATGCTTGATATAGTTTAGATACACTCTTCTTGCAAGTTCCTGAGCTAATTGTCACAAGGAACACGTCTAAGATGCCTGTCTTTTGCCCCTCTATCGTTCTGGCGATATTCTCCTGAAAATATCGCCTTAGTTGAATGTATCTATAGAAATCTTGAGGCTGTAATCTATTCTCCTGCCGCAGAAGCTCAAAGCTTTTGAGTGCGCCTTTGCTTACAAAGGAGTGGTAAGTAGTCAGCCCTACTTTAGACCAGGTCTTAAAACTAGAATCCAAAGTGTTAGGGGAGAAATCTGTGTCATAGGCGCACCAACGTAGTATTTTTATGCTTTGTTCTAAATCACAAAGTTTTATTACTTTCTGCCATATTTTCAATGTAGTGTTAATCCATGGGTTGTTTTTCCCAATCATATTGTTTATTAATTTTGTGTCTGCCATTACTGCTGCTAAAGGAATCTTGCTGAAATTGCTCTCTATATCTTTCCATCGTGCGGAATATGATGGGTTGCTCCAGCACAGAAGAGGTCTTAATATTCCCGCAAACAAGGAAGGCCAAGACCGCCATGATCTTTATGTAG
Organism: Engraulis encrasicolus; assembly: GCF_034702125.1. Lineage (NCBI taxonomy): Eukaryota > Metazoa > Chordata > Actinopteri > Clupeiformes > Engraulidae > Engraulis > Engraulis encrasicolus. The sequence goes on along the minus strand of NC_085868.1, from coordinate 8,103,193 downwards.
TTGGAGAGTTTTGAACCTAATCCTGGGCCTTTTGCCTTGCCACAGAAATCTAGATATCATTTTGTCCCATTCTATGAACTGTTTTATTGGTATGTCCACTGGCAGACTCTGGAAGAGGTACAAAAGTCTTGGTAGCACATTCATTCTTATAGATTCAACCCTTGAGTAGAGACCAAGGAAGGGAATAGAGCCCCACCTCTGTATGTCAGATTTAATGTTGCTATTTAGTGGCCCATAATTTAAGCAGGTTAGTTTTGTGATATCTTTTGGGAGATTTACTCCAAGATATCTAATATGGTCTGTCTCCCATTTTAGATTGTATTTTCCTACCAGGGAGCTGGAGGGACAAAAATTGAATGTTAGCACTTGGGTCTTCTGGACATTTAGTTTATAACCAGAAAGGGCACCATAATTTTCCAATCCAGTCATAAGTTTAGGGAATGTCAGGTTAGGCTTTGTTATGTATACTAAAACATCATCTGCGAAAAGGGCAAGTTTGTGTTCCTCGTTGTGTATAGTTATCCCTTTGATGTCACCATTCTGTCTTATCCACTGACTCAGGGGTTCTATGAATAGTGCGAAAAGCATAGGGGAGGCTGGACATCCCTGCCTTGTTCCCCGTTCCAGGGTAAATGATTCTGAAAGGGCTCCATTTACCTTAATCCTGGCAGTAGGTTTATCATATAGGGCTTGGAATGTCTTAATGATTGATTTATGAAATCCAAATTTTGATAAAACTTTGTACAGGAAGGACAATCTGACTGAGTCGTACGCCTTCTCTGCGTCCAAACTTACCAACATTGCTTCTGTATCTTTTTGTATAATATGATTGATGATATGAAGTGTTCTTCTCACGCTATCCTGAGTTTGCCTTTGTCTTATAAAACCAGTCTGGTCTGTGTGGATTAACATTGGTAGAATTTTATCAATTCTATGTGTCAGTATAGATGTAAATAATTTGTAGTCTATATTTAATACACTAATAGGGCGGAAACTGCCACACTCCAACAAGTCTTTCCCTTCCTTGGGGATTACTGAAATTGTTGCCTCTTTCCAAGATGGTGGAATTTTGTTTTCCCTCAAGACCCAGTTGAAAGTGTCCAACAATATAGGAGCTAACTTTTCTTTTAAAGATTTGTACCATTCCCCAGTAAAACCATCTGGGCCTGGTGACTTGTTTGCTTTTAACCTTGAGATGGCGGCATTAATCTCATCTGTTGTGATTGCTGCAGCTAGTTGTTGATTTTCTTCTGCAGAGATAGTGGGAAGGTCAAGTGCAGCCAGAAATGTATCAATATGTGAAGAATTGTCTATATGTTGCTGAGAGTATAATGTCTGGTAAAACTTTTCAAAACACTGCTGGATTTTTCCTTGTCTATGTTCAATTGCCCCAGAATCAGGATTTCGAATCTTAGAAATTGTGTTGTCTGCTTGCTGCTTTTTCAATTTATAAGCCAATAATTTCATTGCCTTCCCACCAACCTCATAGTACCGTTGCTTTAGAAAAAGAAGCTTATTTTGTATTTCTTGTGTGCTCATTTCCTCTATCTCTCTCTTAACCTCTTTGATTTTTTGTTTTTCGGCCTCATCTGAGGTGGTACTGTGGACCCTTTGCAGGTGCTTTAGTTTAGTCTCCAACTCTTGACGCTTTTGTAGTCTATTTTTCTTTAAAAAGGAGGATATGGCGATGATTTTACCCCTCATAACAGCCTTAAGTGAATCCCAGAGGATACCAGGTGTGACCTCCCCATTATCGTTTAAGTCCATAAATATGTCAATTTCCGTTAGTAAACACCTCTTAATATCTGGATTGTTCAGTATATTTGAGTTCAGTCTCCATAGTGTAGATCTTTTTTCCCTGTTAAATGACATGTGGATAAACACAGGGCTGTGATCTGAAAGAGTAATTGGACCTATGTTACACCTCTCAATTTTATGTAAATCCCTACTGAAAATAAAGAAATAATCTATCCTGGTATACACTGAATGCGGTGCTGAATAGTATGTATAGTCTCGGGTAGTAGGGTGTAATTCTCTCCATATATCTATAATACCCAGTTCCTTCATTAAGTCAACCATTTTTCTACTAATAGGTTTTGTCTCAGACTTGCCATTTGAGACATCTAGCGATGGCTGGAGATGTGTGTTGAAGTCCCCTCCGCAAATGACCACCCCTTGCGCTTTAGTTGTCATCAAATCAAACATTTTCCTGTAAAACAGCCATCCACTGCCTGGTGGAGCATAAACATTGAGTAAAGTAACTACATTGCCTTCCAATTTACCTGTAATCATCAAATACCTGCCTTCGGTGTCTGTGAGTTCTGACATATGCTCATAATTCACACCCCTTGCTATCAATATAGCTACACCTCTTTTGTGTCCTGACCTATCTGATGATGCAAAAACATATTTAAAACCCATTCTGTTAAGTTTGGCATGCTCTGTGGTATTTAGGTGAGTCTCCTGCAGATAGGCTACTTGAACCTTATCTTTTTTGAGCTGTGCTAAAATTTTCCCTCTTTTGACTGGGTTATTCAAACCATGAACATTATATGTGGCTATATTTACGTTCTGCATTAAGGCTCATCAATAATCATGTCCTATTTGAGTGAACAACTACCCCTGTGCAGTAAAGAACAACTGCAAACATACATATTGTAAACATTGAACTGAAAAAGAAGAAATAAACAGAAAAAAAAACTTCCACGCAATGAGTCTTACTGAAGACCCTCCACCAGGTGGAGGTAGGTGGGTTTGGGGGATAGCCTCCCTCTCGGTAGGTAGGAGGGCCCCCTGAAGTGTCCGCGTTAGGTCCCATGTCCATTTGTATTCCCGAGTGTATAATAGCACAGTATAACTTTTTATAGCAAAGGTTTGAACCATTGATCTTTTATGGACTACACACAAGCAAACTCACCACCATATTGAGGCAAGGATCAAGCCCGTTCACTTTTTCCCTTACTAACCGCTACCCGCGTTGTGGGAAGATTCCTCTCTTCGGAAGGCTTGTAAACGCTCTTTGTAGTTTGGCGCTTCTGCGCCGGTGTTTTTCCCTCGCCGGCGGGCTCGCCCGGTCCTCTGCCATGATAATTTCCTTAGGCGCTCCATCATCGTCTCCGGTTGCTTGACAGGGGCGGCGATGTCGAAACCTCTCCGAGCCAGATCTCTTGTTGCCTCCTCGGCCGTGTCGTAGATCTCCTCTCCTTCTTGATATCGCACTTTCAACCGGGCAGGAAACAGCGTGTTGAACTTGATGTCATGGTCCTTGAGAATCTTTCGAACCTCCGCATACTCCTTTCTTTTATGTAGAATCCTCGGGGGGTAGTCATTGTCCACGTTAATTTGGTTTGTATCCAGCAATAAGCCTTTCTTTTGCCACGCTTTCCTGAGAACCATCTCTTTGGTCAGGAAGCTGGCAAATTTAACAACGACAGATCTTGGCTGGGCGTTTGGTGGGGGCACATCTCCTAGTGAGCGGTGGGCTCTCTCAATGTTCAGGGCTGTATCGCCAACGTCAAGATTGTCCCGTATCAACTGTTCCACAAACTCAATCACTGATGTACTGACCTTTTCAGCCCCCTCTGGGATCCCGTATAACCGAAGGTTATCACGCCGTGAGCGGCTCTCTTGGTCGGTTAGCCTCGCTTCCATCTGAGCATGTAGCTTTAGCATTTCAGACACAATATCCTCGACATTTTGAATTCTTTCTTCTGCCTTTTCGATTCGACTTTCGGCTTCCTCCAGCTTTGTGTTGGTTCTGGCAAGTTCTTCCTTGATTTCTTCCATCTGTGATTTGTTATCTTGTCGGAATTCTCTTAACTCTCGAAGTATCAGATCCAAATTAGCCGTGGGCTCCTCGACAGGATTAGCAGTATTTCGAGTCCCTGTTTGCCTCTGTGTCCTGGGTTCTTTCGAGTCTTTTTGGCCCCTACCTGCCATATTTGCCCCTTAATGTGTAAATGATAGTTCTGTTTGAAATTTAATGAATTAGGGCTTGAAATATAAATTTACTCGGGAGCTACCGCTTTATGCTGCCATCCGCGTCATGGCCGGCCGGAAGTCCCATCCCATTGATTTTCAATGGGGGTTTAGGTTTGTAGAGTTAGAATGTATCAAAGAAAGTATCAAAAGCGTGCCAGACTGAAACAGATGTTTCACAAAAGCCTCAATATCTCAGTTTCTAGATAACGCATGTCGATTTTGGTGGATACCCGTCTTGGTTTAGCTTATGCTAGGTCGGCAATGGAGGCACCTAGAGACGCACGGTTTTCACCCACTAAGAGGTTAAAGTCTCACCTTTCAAACGAGCCATAACACGTTTCAGTGGCCCCATCACATAATATGCAGTGACTCAACAGACACAAATCATCAAGAAGGGTTAAGATTGCTGGCATTCTACGCCAATGTTCCAAAAACAGCGCGGGCATCCATTGTGTTAATTTCCCACATCAAAATGTGTCTGTTTTATAAGGCTGTAACGATATTGCATCGAACCGAGGGATCGCGGTACGCAGACCCACGAACCCCTATCGCGAACCTTCCTCGCAGAATCGCGATGCGCTCTTTAAAAGCTGTTACCAGAGTTCTTCCCTAACAAAATCTCTGTTGTTACCCTCAGTCTAGAAAACAGCAGGATACAGGCAAATGTTTGCATATGCGCTTTAAAAAGACAAGTAGAAAAGGGGCGCACATGTGCGAGTAACACTTCCATTCACCCCTCTCTTATAAAATGTTCCGTCCAACCAGCACGTGCGCACTTGTTGTCAATTGCCTGAGCAACCTCCGCAAGACGAAAACTTGGAAACGTCGGAAGGTAAAGCACAGAAATGAACAACAGACCAAGAAGGCTTTATCAAACGTGTGAAGGTGTTTAGATTCATGCATGCGCCGATGCTGTTGAGTGGAGATAGACGTTGAGCGGAGAGAGAGAAAGAGAGCGAGAGAGCGAGATGCTCCGCCTGCCCAAATTCATAAACCACGCTGCGCTCTGTAAGGGAAGTGTCTGAAGTCGGGCGAACGTTGAGGTCAATGTGGACATTAATAGGCAGCGTTATTTCTTCCCAGCATTGACCGCCTGCCTACCGAAAACATGCTCCATTTCAGCCTGTATCCATTCCCGCTCTTGACAAAATGTCAAATCACAAAACCAAACAAAGGACAACGTGCGTGTTGCATCGTGAGAACATAGGCTAACTGAGGTTCATTTCGAGATGTGTTTGTATTAAGCGTGCGCGCGCTGCTGCACGAACAAAAAAGTTACAAAAATATTAAACATCAAAATGAAGTGTTGCATTTTTGTAAGTAACTTTATAGCCTACAACATGTTTCCTAACGAAATATGACCAGTGTTGTTTTCAGTTATTGTTTGGATATTCATTGGATAATGTTTGATAATGTGAGACAGTTGTTATAGGCTACCTACTGGAACCCTGACCCTTCTCTGTCTCTCTCACACATGGTCAGCATCTCAGCATGATATGATCTAAGTATATTAATAAGAAGTCTACTTTTCCTTGGTGAACTAATATCCCTTATTTATCTGTGTTGTGCTTTGATGTCAACACCTGGGGAACAGGTTGCAGTGGTAGCCTATATCTGCAACATAATTTAGTACACCTACAAAATTAATGTATTTAGGTAGGCCTAAATGCAAAAAGAAAGCATATATATAGCCTATATAGGCCTAATATATTTTCTTCTTTTTTTCCCTTTAAAAAAAATAATAAAATCGTGGGGCGTATCGAATCGTGGGTCATATATCGTGATACAAACCGAATCGTGGGTTGGGTGTATCGTTACAGCCTTACTGTTTACATAGACACACACACACACACACACACACACACACACACACACACACACACACTGCCGGGTTTCCGGTCGCCCACTTCAGTGAGAGGCACTCCTCAAAGATTTCTCTGGAGGTGCTGCCTTTGCCGTAGGCATGTTCAAGCTGTCATGATGTCATGACATGGCAAGTATGAGAGTTACCCTCTGGTTTTATGCTCCAAATATATGGGTGGTTGACGTGACGCCTTGTTTTTTCGTAACATTGGTTAAAAACCTACAAAACTGTTATTTTTCCTCTTAAAAGCAAATGTCAATAAAGAAGATGTGGTACATTATGTTTCATATTTGTCTTAGATGAGAAGAAACATTTTTGTTAAGATTCATGTTAAGGTTTATATGTCAAATATCCTGTGGTGTGACTGTAACATTAATGAAACCTGGAATATAATATATATATATATAAATTATTAAACAGCATTTTGAATAATGTATGAAGCATTTGGCATGATCGCATAAATATGAACTTTATATTAAGATATGTGAATGTGAAAAAAACTCAAGACAGTAATATTAACTACAAGTTCCATTTCGTAACACAAGTTGCGTCCTGTGGGGTGACATGTATGTCAATGTTCGTGAACTAAATAGTGACCTAAATAACTAAATAGTGACCAGTAACATTTGATAGGATTGGACAACATGCTTTTCAACAGCAATCGAACATTTGTGTAGGGAATCGAACCAGCAACCCATGGTCCACAAGCCTGACACTCTAACAGCTTACCCATGACTGACACCAATCTTCCCCAGCCAATTGCTCACAATAGTTGCTACTGTACTGCCTTTGTCTGTCATCTTGATTATTTCCT
>NC_085868.1:8079034-8091534 GCF_034702125.1 Engraulis encrasicolus | reverse complement strand
TTGACCAGATGCCAGGGTGTGAAGCAGGAGAGATGCTAAAACTGAGAAAGAGAGAATCAGAGTTTAGTTGGGGGGGGGGGCTGGAAATGGTGAAGACGGGTGAGTGGAGAGAGAAAGTAAAGCGTGGAGGGAAGAGAGAAAGGCGAAAGAAGAGTGCATAGAGGGAGTGCGCCGGAGAAGATTCTTAGAAACTTGTCCAGGTAATGTTAGTCAAAAGAGGACACCTGGACTTGTTTTTGAGAGTTTGACACTGCCAAGGCAAGCGCAGTTAGTTTCAACTTCACTCTTTGGCGTAAGAGAGAGAATGTAAGAGAGGACAGGTATGAGAGAGAGAGAGAGAGAGCGAGAGAGAAAGAGGGGGGTACATTATAATGTGCTTATGAAACTTCTGAAGGGTTGTGAATTTTTCAGCTTTGTTTTACTAACCTCCCTCGTCCCATTTTTTTTACAAACCAATCAGAGTCTGCCATTGAACCCCACCACCAACAGGCTTCTCAACCCAACTGAGCATGTTGAAAATGTCCCGAAGCAGACCCACGGGCACCGCCATCCTCCAACTCCGCCAAATGTACCGTGACACACCAAGCCAATTCTTACTGACTGTCTTCAACGCATCTTGACGCCCAATTGTCGGGGTTGGTGTGGAATTGCCTTAAGAGGAGGGAGATGGAGAGAGAGAGAGAGAGAGAGAGAGAGAGAGAGAGAGAGAGAGAGAGAGAGAGAGAGAGAGAGAGAGAGAGAGAGAGAGAGAGAGAGAGAGAGATGAAGATAGAGAGAGATGGACTGGAGGTTTGTGTTTATGCCATGCTGAAGATAGCAGTCGAGCTCAAGAGAAGTGCATGAGCTATATCCACACACACTCTGGAATGGCATCCAACATTCAGCGTGTGTGTGTGTGTGTGTGTGTGTGTGTTTGTATCTGAATCAGCTCCGATATGGGTGTGTGCCCAGAGTGTCCTGATGCTCTTTCTACAGGGGCATGGTGACCGATGTATAGATTAAGGCGTTGGCTACTGTATATCTGACTATTCACCATGACAACAGGGAGTTCATAGGGGACATGTGTGGGTGTTCCCTTATCCTGATATCCTTATCCAATGAACGTATACACACACACACACACACACACACACACACACACACACACACACACGTCAGCTGAACGTCCTCTGTCTAAATCCATCAAGGCAACTTGAGTCGCATATCTCGTATCTCAAGACATGTGTCGCTCCCCAATTAGGCATTTGAGCAGAAGTACATATTAATCTGAAGAGCCATTTAATTACCCAAGTCTCCTATTACATTGTCACATCGTAAGAGACTTTGGCTTGTATTTTTCTGGCCAAACTATTTAATCAGTGATTTAATACATTCAATAATTCATGTTTGGGACTAGTTTTTGCTAGTATTATTACTATTGGTTACTTTTGGATCATTACTATATTATTGGCAACAGCAAATGTACTTTGCTATGTATTTCATTTGCGAAGACACCACAAAAATAAGTACAAATTTACAGTTTAAATTCAAACACATGCATACTTTTTTTGTAAATCCGGTTATATTACAACTAGTAGAGTAACTAAGTAGGAGTGTGAGAAATTAAGCCAGGAGGTGTAGACATGTGCTGCTATCACCCGCAGATCGGCCATTAGTGTTTGTCAGTCCAACTCCCCTCCGCCCCCCCCGTATTCTGGGATCGCAAGTCTGAGATCGCAAGTCTGGGATCGCAAGTCTGAGACTGTCTGCAGGGAGTTCAGTCCTAGGTGTTTATATTTCAGTGTGAGAGGTTGAGTATCAAGAAGTCGAGAAATTATCTCGGACATTGCAGAGGTTGAAGTATTTTTTTATTTTATTTTATTAGGACAGTGTTTCTCAAACTTTTTCAGACCAAGGACCAGTGAATCTGTCTACCTAGTGAGTCCAGTCCTAAGTGTTTTTATTTCAGTGCAAGTAGTTGTGTCTCTAGAAGTTGATTAATTATCTAAGACACAACAGAGTTTGGAGATTTCTACAAATAGGCTTCCAAAAAATCTGAGACTTTTGGGGTATTTTGTGAATACAAAAAAATGCTGTCATTTTCAAAACATTCATTTGACCCTGTCCTAACTTTTTTAAATTATTTGCATGTATCTAGTTTTGAATGAGCACATATTTACCTGAAAACAATCATTTTGCTTTGCTTTAAGACATCTGATATGCTGTCTTAGCACAATTAACAGATTTATTTTTTTTGTTGAAAATGCATTTTGTTTTTATTCACAATTTACCAGGTGAACTTTTTCTGATTTGGAGTTTCTATTAGGATGTCATAGATGTTATGTAGGATGTCGTGTTTTTGTCTCAGAGGTTGGGTCCTATCACCTTGTGTTTCTGTGTCTGAGAGAGTTCTCGGGGTCTTGTGGTGTAGTGTCTGTGTGGTCTTGTTGGTGTTGGGGGCACCTGTGATCGTGTTGCAGTGACTGTGTGCATCAAGTTCAGTGCTGAGTGATCGCTCCAGTAATGAGTTTTTGTGGTTTTGTTTCGGGTTGTCTGTTCCTTTACTGTGGTGCAGTTTTGTTGCCGCCTGTGGTGGAGTTATCTTTGGTTGTGTTGAAGCCACCTTTGGGTTGGTTGAACTGTCTCGGGTCCTCATTTGTTTTGCCGTGTTTTTGTTCTGTGCTGCCTTTGGTCTTGTTGCTGGGATTGTTTGTACATTGTCTTTGTATTTTTTGGGATGTCTTTGTTCTCACGAACTTGTTTCTGTTCCTAGTGAGGTGTCTTTGTACCAGTTCACATTTAGGTTTTTAACTGTTGGAAATATGATTTAATTTTAACCTGATTAAGTGTTGGTGGTATTTCTGATTAAGTGTTGGTGGCTGTTCTGAATCTAGCTCTGTAACTGTTGTACTGCTTTTGCACATATAACATTTTACATGTGCTGGCATATTTTTACCTGTTCTCTGTAGTTTTTAACCTTTTGAGGTGTGTCTGATCATGTTTGAAATTGGGCTGGGACTTAAATCTGTTAATTATGATTCATTCATTCCCTTTTGAATAATTAGTTTAAAAATGGCACAAATTAATCACAGTTCCCATTCCAAGTCAAATGTATTGCAAATCGTGCAAAAAAAGTCTGTTTACCCATGAAACACTTCAGCCAGGGTCATGGAGATGCAAAGCAAGTAGCAGCAAGCACAGACACTGCTGGATCTGTTGGCACTGGCAGTCCTGGAGGCTACACTTACCTGTTTTTTTGTTTGTTTGTTTGTTGTTGCTTTTTTTTTTTACTCCAAATGGATTCAAGCCCCAGAGAGCATATACTTGCACCTGAGACTAGAGGTGGCCAAAGTAAAATGTGTAAAAAATAAAATAGTTCCTTCCAACACACGTAACTTCACTAAGTAACTGGTCTACAGTTACTATAGAGCAATATACTTGATTCTGCGCTGGTTGGATCACATTTGGGGGTTTTCTTTTTAGGTTTTACGTTTTTTTTTCTGTAACAAAAATGTCTAGCTACCTCATTAGGTACAAAGGAATAACTAGTGTAACCGCTATGTAATATCATGTGCTAGTGTTGTACTTACACAATAAATTTACTTCTACTTTTACTCTGGCCACCTCTGCCCGAGACAAAAAAGACTTCTCCAAATAAGGCTTCCATCGCCCATTTGATCCTAGTGTCGCACTACAGAATGTTGCTTTTGAGGAAAATATTGTTATGGTATCAATTAATTAGACAGCCTGTAATTAATTGGTTTCAAAATGGTCTTGTCATTTCATCCTTTATGAGTTGCCTTTGTGTCTGTTGTGGTGTCTGTGCTCATGCCTATGTTTAGATGTCTATAGCTTAATGGTTAGGGGTGACTGGTCTTAGAATCAAAGGGTTGCATGTTCGAATCCCACCCTCCCCCTACACCTCTATCCATGGCTGAAGTTCCCACACGGTTCAATTCCCACCTGATCTCTCCCTACATGGCTGACATTGCTCCAGAGACTATAGTAGGGCTGTGCAATATAACAAATTTATTTATCATGAAATCAATCTTGCTGTCAAACAATATCAAATTTTATAATGTCGATCAATATAAAAAAAAATTGTCTATGCTGCCAAAGGTAAGTTTCGCTAAGTGCAATACATTCCCCTCTACTTGAGCCATTGCGAGCACATAGCAGACTTGCTACCCAACAGTCATGCAGAACACCACTGCACATGCACACACACCACTCTGTGGCCCTATACTCACACTGCTGAAGGGAGGGAAGATTGTGAATTGTTAAGGACAATTATTTGTCTTAAAAAAATGATCATGATATCAATATTGACTGAAATAATCATGATATTGATTTTTCTCATTATCGAGGAGCCCTTGACTCTAACCAACACCCTGAAAAATAATTACTGTAAATCGCACTGAATGAAAGCGTCAGCTAAGTGTAAGGTAATGTCTCCGTGTGATCCTATCCTGTAGGAGTTGTCTATGATGAAGCAGATGCTGCTCAGCATGCGATCCCAGCAGCAGCTGCAGGGTGACTTCCTAGTCCCGCCGGACCCAGGGGCCGTCGCCGCGACAACAGGAGCTTCCATTCCGCAGCTCCGAATCAGTCCCGCTCCCGCTCCCGTCAGGGACGGCGACCCGGCCGACCTGCGTCCCAAGCCCACTGTGTTTGTGAGTACACAGCAGCTCGCTCTCGCTCTCTCTCTCTCTCTCTCTCTCTCTCTCTCTCTCTCTCTCTCTCTCTCTCTCTCTCTCTGTCTCTCTCTCTGTCTCTCTCTCTCTGTCTCTCTCTCTCTCTCTCTCTCTCTCTGTCTCTCTCTCTCTCTCTGGTTTGTCTCCAAGACAGTGCCAGAGCTGTCCATCTATGGAGGTGTCCATTTGATGGTAGACACCGATTCAGAAGAGGACACTGTTGAATTCACTCTGACCATGCACTGAGACTAACCTGAATGTGTTTTCTCGTGTCTGCTCTCCTCTCCTCTTTTGTCTCTTCTCTTCTCTTCTCTTCTCTTCTCTTCTCTTCTCCTCCTTTGCTCATATTTCCTCTCTTCTTCTCTACGGTCTCCCCCTAACGTCTCTTCTCTACACTCCTCACTCATGCCCGCTCTCTCTCTCTCTCTCTCTCTCTCTCTCTCTCTCTCTTCTTTTCCCCTCCTCTCCTCCTCTGCAGACAAAGAAAGGAGTTCCAGAGAAATACAGGAAAGCCAAACGTCCGATGAAATGAACAGACTGTTGGAAATGACTGAAGTCAGTTCTTAGATGTAATGGATGTAATGTTTTCTAGCCATCAGAGATGGGCACAATGGATTCATTAGTGACCTTTACAGTGTAATGCCACTTATTCAAAATGACCTTGTTTAACCTGTCCAATTCAGCCAGGTGATCACTCAACCAGCCAATCCCCTGGATGAATTGAACAGGTAAAACCAAGTTATTTGCAATATGTGGTGCTGTATTGTAAGTAATGAATCCATTTTGCCCATCACTGCTAGCTATGGGGGTCGCCAGAGACCAATGGCAGCAGGGATCAACCAAAAGACACTTGTGACTGAGTCTTTAACAAAGTCTTAAACAAGAGCAACTGTGTGCACATCCCACGATACTGAAGCCAGGTGCAGGACAAAATTGTGTCAAGAAGAGCGTAGAAGTATGCACACTGCAATTTGCTTCCACTCTCTCCTCGATTGAGCAACTAGCAACCCTGGGACCAGATACTCCGCTCTCACATCAGTGTCCCACAGGGGCAGATTATGATTCCATGGGCCCCTGGGCCAGACAACAAGAAAGGCCCGTCTACATGGGTTTTCCTGGTTTACAAAAAGTTTCAGGGTTTTTGGCCAGATGTTTGTGACTCAATATTGTTTGGGGTTCAGGGATATGTCCCCTGAGAAAAATCAAAATGTCCAGTTGTTAAAAGTGTGCTTTTATCGTAATATGAAAAAGGAAAGAAAGGGGAAATATAGAGGCTTCTTCAGGTGCCCCTAGAGTCTTGGGCCCCTGGGTCAGGGCCCAGTAGGCCCGTGCTGTAATCAACCCTGGGTGTCTCGGAATCAGCGATCGACCAGCTGTGCGTCCACCAGAGACTGTGACCAGCACGCCATAGACTATTTTGATGAGTACACCTTACACCTTGGACTTTTTATATGTGCTGCAAACGGTTTAGAGCTGTGAGATTTTTTAAAATATTGATCTTGATCTTAAACTTGAGTTGAGTGTGCTTGACTTGGCATAATCTGTGCTTTCACTGATGCTTTTATAATGTTTGACATTTTATACATATTGTTTTAAATGTGCATATAACAAAAACATTTGTCTTGGACAGACATGGATTGATTTATATTTATTTGTGAATGAATACATATTGGTGTAAACAAAAACAAAAAAAATCTGTGTACAGTAATTTTGTGTGTGTGTGTGTGTGTGTGTGTGTGTGTGTGTGTGTGTGTGTGTGTGTGTGTGTGTGTGTGTGTGTGTGTGTGTGTGTGTGTGTGTGTGTGTGTGTGTGTGTGTGCGTGTGTGTGTGTGTGTTTTGCGTCACAGTGCGCGCGTGTATGCGCACGCGGCTCAGATACAGTGTCTTCTCGTGGGCTTGTTTATGTACTCTTGCCACTGACAAGCCGTCTTGATTTCACCTAAGTTTTAACGTCACCCTGTCTCTAAGAACTGTCTCTAAGAATTTAATTGCTCCTGCCGTTAAGATAAGTACTTTGCGAGGGATGGACAGGTATGCAGACGACATTTAAAGCAGCCTGTTCCACCGTGTAAAATCTTCTCTTTGGTATTGTCGGCCAACTAAGATCAGAGATGGCAGCGCGCGGCGCAAACACGAGCCCTTTGATTTGTTAGACTTGCACATTGGTGTGTAAAAATAGCCGCGGTCACGCATACCTTAATCATTTTAGAGTTATGCTCTTATCGGTGTCATCTTAATGTTACTCACGCTACATGCTTGGAATACGTTCCATCAAGTCACAGGCTGAAGTCGAAGAAGCTCCCTTCACAAACCGATCACACATCAATTAACGCTTATGTTTGTAAATTCATTAGCGGTGTAATTTATCAATCACATTATTTAAATAAACAGGAGTAACGCGCACAGAATTTAAATTTTGCTCCAAGACACTTAGCATCCCTACAGTGGTCTAAATTGTTAAATTATTAATTGATGGATTATTAAGAAGTCGGGAGTTTAAATTATGGGGTAAATTAAGGAAGGCCTATGAATTCGAAAGCTTCAGCATGCATCTGTGTTATTAATTATCTGGAATTAAAGCCTATAGTCTGAATAAAACAATACGATGAGAAGACTCATTTCTATTCAGCTGTCTGCATGCAGTGGCGTGCATTTTGCCCAGACAGTGAATGGGAGGCGCTGTGAGATTGTTTCTTAAATAGCTGTAACTGCAGCCTACTGGTAGGACAAAAATTCCTAACTCTCCGCCAGTTCCTTTTTTCCTCCTCATTTAACCTTTTGTTGTCCATTTTCGCCGTTACTGTTACAGTATCACACAGCGTTATAGGTGTAGCCTGCCCGTTCAGTTCAGTGCAGTCTGACAGCGCCCCGCCCCGCCCTTCCCTTAGTCAAGCCAAGCATACAAATCTTTCAGAGGCAGCAGAGAGGAGAGGAGAGACGGGACATCTACTCAAGCGAGTACACCTACACGCACGCCGTCATTCCATGCGCCCTTCGTCCTGTACGCTCTCCCGTGTGTTCTCTTGTCGCGATTCCCTGCTCATTCTCCTGGCCAGTAGCACCAAAGGGACAGGGCTTTTATGGCCGCCACGCTTTTAACGATGAGCGCTGGGCTTGCACCCGGAGGACCAGATGAGTTTTACACTCTCCTAAAGCCATCGCTCTCGGACGGATTCCCAGACGACTCGTCCCTGTTCTCCTTTGATGGCAAGAATAATGACGTTGATAGGACGACATCAGGCGACTATTCCCAGGTAAATGTGCAGTAGCTTTTCATGTTTCCATTCGTTTAAATGTTTCAAGTGCTTGGACCTCGCCTGTGCTCTCGGAATTGGTGAATGTGGTGTTTGGGACGTTGACTAATCACGGTCACACGGCGTGGCTCTTGTCCATTGAGGTTATACCGCTATCATTCGCTATTGATGGAATCATGGGTGTGGGTTTTCCCCGTTCTGCACTGACTGTGCGCACGGGTGAGGGGAGGCTTTGGGGCGGAGGGCGCTTGGAGGATAGGCTATATCAGACGGAGCAATTGCTTTGCACAGTTGGTCTCTTGGCTACCATGCCGTCAACAACTGACTCCCTGTCGCCCACGCACGTTACTACGCGCCTCGCGGTCTGCATTGAAACTTCCCAGCAACGCTGACCCTTAATCTGAAAACTTGTGAAAGAGATACAGGCTCGGGCAACAGCTGGAAGATCTAAATCCAGAAATAGCTCGGTGTAAGCAGCAGCAGCAGTCAGCCATAGAGTTCCTCAGTAGCCAGACATCTAGGGTGTTTTCTCTCACTGTGTGTGTGCGTATCTGGAATCAACACCCCCTTACCCTTTTTCACGTCTGGCAGTGAGCCGTGCGAGAAATATGGCATTCATTCCTTTGTATTTATTCTCACCCTGTGCGGTTTCATGATAACGAGAGAGAGAGGAGAAATTTATTTGGAAAAGCTGAGCAGCAGTCAGCGGGCGCAGCCACGGCAGCGCTGCTGGTTCCACCTGTCAGCGGCGTCTGTTTTGGCCGTGTGGAATGAGTGCTGTTTTACAGGGGAAGGGGGAATGTAGCAAGAGCCTATTGAAGAGTACATGATAAATGTTTTACCGGTGACTTGCGCCATATAACGCAAACGGGCGGACCACCACGTCCACCACCACCACAGAGCTTGCATACGCTCTACTCAGCACACACACACACTTTAGAACAGTTATCAGTGTGTGCAATAATCACGCGTAAAAGTTTCAGATTGCAAATATGCCGCTAATCAGTTTAAGAATGACACTGAAGATAATGTCAAACCACCACATAACTCCCTCGAAAATCGTGTCTGTGTGTCATGTACAAATGTACCGTCAGTTTCCTCGCGATTCCTTCTCCCAGAGGGCAGCTTCTAAAAATGTCTCTCCCAAGCGCAGCTGTCAGGTTGATAACATTTGGCGTTTTTGTGTCTTCGTGCGTCCCGGTGTCACAGTTATAGACCTGCGGTTTCGCAACGGCAACAGAAGCGAAGCGCGCCTGCTGCAAAATTATTCCAAGCATTTTTCCCAGGCCCTCTTTACTCTCACGGCCCAAGAAGTGATCAGTGACTGACTGAGGCGTTTGGTTTAACTGCAAGGGCTTGTTGGCCTACTAAATGTCTAAAATGTCATCTATGTGAAGTAGTTACGTGAATGGGATACTGCGTCTACTGCTGTGTTTTAGTGACAGTGTGTGACAGAGACAGAAGCACTCACAGACACATTCACAGTGAAATATTGACTTGTCTGCGCTCCCCTTCCTCCACCCAGGCAAAGCTGGAGATGGATAAGTACCTGAGCCCCCAGCCCCACCACCACCACCACCACCACCACCATGGCCTGCAGCCGGACGGCCGCCACAAGTCTCGGCGAGAGAGCTCATCGGTGGTGGACCAGTTCTTCTGCGATGACCAGGGGGCCCCCTACAGCATCAACATGAACGTCTACCTTCCCGACCTGGCGTACCTGCGCACCAGCCTGTGCCGACCCTCTTCCCGGCAGCCACACACCACCACCGCCACCAACACCTGTGGTGCCCAGACGGTGAAGACCGAGCCCAATGCCAGCCCTTCCTCCTCCTCCTCTCCGTCCTCTTACGCCCATCCAGACTGCCCGTCGTCGTCGGGTGGCATGGGCCCCGTCTCCGCCATGGCACCTCCAGCGCCCGCTCTGCCCGACTTCACCAGCGTGTTCAGTCCCGCATCGGGCACTGGTGCGGACGCCTCGGTGGAGGACCCCACTTCGTCCTCCTCGTCCTCGGGCGTTTACATCAAGCAGGAGATGCCGTCGTTCGACCTGCCGCAGGACGGGCCGCTCTTCCAGCTGCTCACCTCCGACCTGGACATGCCCATGCCACACGGTCACCCGGGCAGCGGTCACCACGGAGACCACATGTCCAACACGCACCCGCACATGTTGCCCTCATTTGACCTTCACAACATGGCCGCCCCACACACCAGCGGTGGCCTAAAACCGTACTCCTGCACCAGTGTTGGTGTTAGTGGTGGTGGGGGTTTCGCCATGCCCTACTCCCAGCAACCGCACGCCACAGCCTCCATCCCCCACCACCAGCAGCATCATCACGGTAGCAGCAAGTCGCCGTACCTGCCCCCCTCGCCCCCCAGCTCCGAACCGGGCAGCCCCGACCGCCACAAGGAGCTGCTGCAGAACCTTTCGCCCCCGCCCTCCTACGCTGCCACCATCGCCTCCAAGATGGCCTCCCAGGGCCCCGCACCGCCTGCTCCACCCCACCACCCAGGCCAGGGGCACTCCCACGCACAGGCACAGTCCCAGGGGCAGGGGCAGGGGCAGACGGGTCGGGGCGGTGCTGCCTCCGCCACTGGAGGTGTGGCCAGCCAGGGCATGCCCGTACGCTACAACCGCAGGAACAACCCCGACCTGGAGAAGAGACGCATCCACCACTGCGACTTCCCAGGTAAGCAGTGAAGCAGTAAAACCAACAAGCAAATGCAGGCAACTCGGTAGTCTAAATTAGTTCGATTAGTGAAGTCAACCGACAACTCAGTCTGAGCCTGGAGCCTCAGAACAAGATAGAGACTGCCCTACTAAAAATGTTGAAACAGAGAAAAATATGTTCCAAAGTTATTGCAAAAGGAGTTATGTAGCCCCAATTTTATATTAGTTCTAGTAATCATAAAGGAGCAGTAATACTGTAGTAATTAGTTTAGTAATTACTAAAAAATGTTGAAACTAATGAAAATCAAGTGCAAAGAAATCCTGCACACTGTCCATTCCACCAACAAACTTTAATACAATGTTTAGGTCATCTTTGTTGAACTGAAACTAATGAAAATGCATTGAAACTTTTTGTCATTCTGCCTAAATATTAAACATGCTGTGGCGGCTGCTTTTTGTTTGGAGCGAACTGGAGATTAGGTCAAAAGACAAAGGAGGTGTTTTACAGTAAAGCCAATTTCCAGTCTCAACTCATGTGACAAAGCACATAGTTACTGATTTTTTTTTAGTTTATCACATGGTTTAAGGAGATCAGCCACGGTTGGACGTCTTTGCCTAGATGTGCTTGGTGATATTTGCCTGGACATGTTTATCAGATTTTTATTACGAGACTCTGAGTAAGCCGCTAATGGTTATTGCTCTTACGTCCATGTCACGGCTGCTTGTTTGGATGCATGTGTATTTCTGTGTGTGTGTGTGTGTGTGTGTGTGTGTGTGTGTGTGTGTGTGTGTGTGTGTGTGAGCGTGTGTGTGTGTGTGTGTGTGTGTGTGTGTGTGTAACTGTGTGTTTTGTGTGCAATGAGCGTGTGTGCCCGTACGTGCGTGCGTGTGTGTGTGTGTGTGTTATTTTGAAGCGTCTTGTCTTGGCCTGTTCCCTGTTGAGCGTTGCGGATGGTTGTGTTGCTGGGCATTATCTGGAGATTGATCGGCTATTGAATAATTTAGAGAGCGTTAAAGCCTTTTAACCAGGCCCTGACACTGTGGAGCAGTGTGTGTGTGTGTGTGTGGGGGGGGGGGTGCTATTGAATCCTGTTGCATCAATTTGACAGAGAAGAAATGATCACTCTGTGGCACTCTACTGGCAACATACTCCACACACACTCTATATAAAACACACACACACCATACCACACCACTCACACCATACCATACCACACACACACACAACAAACACAAACTCTCTGTCTCTCTCTCTCTCTCTCTCTCTCTCTCTCTCTCTCTCTCTCTCTCTCTCTCTCTCTCTCTCTCTCTCTCTCTCTCTCTTTGGCTGGCACACACACGCTCCACTATATCGTTAATAGTGCATTTACATCCTCGGTCTCCTGTGTTGAAAATAACTCACAGTCCCATTAGGGCACAATCAGTGTGGCACTTAACTGGAAGCGAAAGCTCTTATTAACAGTGTGAGTGCGTGTGTGTGTGTGTGTGTGTGCGTGTGTGCTCCTATTAACAAGATGGCTTTGGGGTTTTACAGTGTATGGTATGAGAGGAGGACTGTGTGTATGTCTGTGTGTGTGTGTGTGTGCCATTTGGAAGAGAGCTCGGTTACCAAGCCTGTCTCTGTGGTTTATTGCCTTTGCTTTGTGCACCTTTGTGTGTGTGTGTGCGTGTGTGTGTGTGTGCGTGTGCGTGTGTGTGCATGTGTGTTTGTGTGTGTGTGTGTGTGAGTAGGTTTCTTTGTCGGTGTGCATGTGTGTACATGTGAATCAGAAGCTTTGTGTTCCGTGTGTGTGTGTTCGGACCCTTTGAAGTCAGAAACTCTTATTACTCAAAGCATGACTTGTTTTGTTAACAGCTTGTTGTCTCTCTCTCTGTGTGTGTGTGTGTGTGTGTGTGTGTGT
>NC_085868.1:8066534-8071534 GCF_034702125.1 Engraulis encrasicolus | reverse complement strand
ACTCATACAGTATGCAGCATACATGCACATAGACACGCACACGCGTGCATACAGTGCATACGCATAGACACACACAAGCATGCACTTCACATGGATGCACAGATACACACATTCATAATTATATTCAGGTACATACCAGGATGAGCAGAAGCCAAAACACACACACACACACACACACACACACACACACACACACACACACACACACACACACACACACACACACACACACACACACACACACACACCAAAGCTTATGATGCAGACTACTAGGATAACATGGATGCATAAATACAGACAGACACAAACACACATTTGCAATCTGCAGATTGATATCTTCTTCTTTTGAACACACAAACACATACACAGATAGCCCTCACGTCACGTACAGTACACACACACACATAAACACACACACACACACTGAGAGACAGCACTAGGAAGTGTTTTTTGGAAGATAATGGTTCATTATTATGGTTCTCATGAGGAGTGTATGTATGTGGCGCTGGCTAGGGCAGCACCCTGTTGGCTAGCGCTAGATGTTTCCCTACAGTATTTCCACGGGGTGGTACACTGCGCTACACCACACACCCCACCTCACCCCCTCCTCCAAAACCTCCCTCCTCCTCCATTTTCTACAGTAGATGTGGACGACGACAGAGACTCTGGACTTTTACCCCCTAGAGTTCTCTTATTGTCTTTTTTTTGTTTTGTTTTGTTTTTTATTTGGCGTCATCCCCCAACTATCATAACCCCATACCTTCCGACTTTCCCCGACATGGCTTTGTGATTTTGTGGGGCGCGTTTTATACTGGACTTCATGTATAGCACCACCACCACCACCACTTCGCTTCCAAAAAAGAAAATCACACGAGTTACTGTATATCAGGTCTTACATTTACTAACAGAGGTAAAATAATAATAATAATTAAAAACTGGATTAAGGATGTAGGGTTTTTGAAGAAAGTAGTAGTCGATGTAGATAGCAGAGGGTCTCTCCTGATGCTGTGTGTCTCTGGAAGTCTCCATCTCAGAGGGGCTACATGAAAATGGTACTGGAAATGTTCACTAAGTGTTCCCTATGTAGGAGGATAAAGCGGTGTAACCTATAACTGTAAAGAGCCAACTATACTACAAACTATGGTATTATACTAGAGTGCTAGTATGAACTCTAAAGAACTTTAATACAAACGAGTACATTACTAGTATGAACCGAAGTTCTCTAGTACGAGTGAACGAACATTAACATGGCCACTCACATCTCATGAGTTACCAGACTGGAGCACACAGCAGGTTTTTGTTTCAAGGAAAGATAGAAAAAAAATGGAAAACAGATTCGGCAACTGAGCAGGGCCCAGTTTCTTGAAAGCGTTGTTGCTAACCCAGTTAGCAACTTAGTAGGTTCGATTGTCAATGAGAAATTGCATTGCAATCAAGTAAGTTGCTAAGTTAGTTGCTTAGTTAGCAACGACGCTGCTAAGAAGCGCACCCCAGAGGAGCAGTTTGAAGTTCGGTTGTAAATTTGATGACTTCTATCACTAAGCTAACTGGACAGCACTGTCACTGATACGTCGCACTTGCACTAGGAACACTGAGACTGGAGAGAGAGAGATTGTATTCACACGTTTAGTTTTTTCAGCTTGTTCTGTCTTTCACTGGAGTAGTCAATCACCATTTGGTTTGCTCTTTTGCTCTCACTCACACTTGTTCATTTGTTGGTCGGCTTAAACTGGAGTCTTTTTTATTTTGCTTCATTTTATTTTCATTCTGTTTTATTTGTGTTAAAGACGCCCCTCACGAAAACTGAAGTGAAAAATGTTGATGCACTGCTACTGAACAACATTGACGCGCTTAATAATTATAGATGAAAGTGTGCGTGTGTGTATGTGTGTGTGTCTTTGTGTGTGTGTGTGTATGCGTGTGTGTGTGTGTGCGTGCGCATCCCCCTTGTCTTCCTTCTCTAACGGAGCAGCTTGTGTAAATGTATAGGGATGGAGACTAAACATGTTTAACCACCAACCAGTATAATAATAATAATGAAAATAATTAAAATGATGATAATAATGATAATGATAATAATACATAACAACAATAATAAAATAAATGAACTTGTCCGTTTCTAAAGCAGCTTTCATGTTGATTTGACATTTCCACCTTTCTGGAAATAATGCCTTAAGACAAAAGCAAAAGAACAACAGCTTTCATGTGGAGTGCCTTTCTGAGTTTGTACCCATATGTTTTTTAATAACTCTTAGTAACTTTTTCTATTTCTTACCCAGCAGCCACTGCAAATCATGTGTAATTGTCACCTTGAAAAAGCTTAAAAAACAAGAAGTGCTTCATACGAATCATGCATCTCTACTTTGTAAATTCAATTTTTTTTTTATTTATTATGTAGCTTTAGTGGAAAGGAATTCGAATAAATCAACCATTCTATGTACCTGAGAAGCCTTAATGTAAATAGTCTAATACTTTCTGTAAATATCATTTGATTGTTTGTTTGTTTGTTTCTCATTGTTGCTCCATTCTTCCCACTGCAACAAAAGGGTGTTGTGTACAAAACACTCCGCATTGTACTGTGTGACTTATGTTTTGATGTTTTATTTGAATAAATGTATTTCATTTTTTTACATTGTACTTAATCTTATTTTGTAGATCCCCTGATGCAATTTGCTTTTAAAAAATGTCTCAGAGACGAAAGTTGTTTTTGGCAACTAAATAAAATGCAAAACTATGAGAAGAATTAAATGTGTTACTTGTGTGATTATTCTTAGCAGGTGGAAAAAAAACACAAGGTTTCCTAGAAGTGAGATTGTTGCATCCATTTAGCCCTTGAGCTTCTGAGTCATGTGCTATGTATGTATGTAGCCTATGTGACTCTACATGCTTATCTTACATGTTTATCTTTCTCCCTCATTAGACTTAGAAGGGAGCACACGTGCACACACACACACACACACACACACACACACACACACACACACACACACACACACACACACACACACACACACACACACACACACACACACACACACACACACACACACACACACACACACACACACACACACACAGCAACAACAGCAACACACACAACGTGAACATCAACCAGACACCAATGACGTTCCTTAGTTGACAGACAAAATGTCTTTGAAGCTCCAAAAAGTCAGATTGTTAACACCTCAACTCCTTTGGGTGGCATGATTTGGATGAATGACAATGTTTCACACACACACACACACACACACACATTCTTGCGTTAATGTTGCGTGACTAATGAACTTATCTTGTAGCATAATTGGCTTGGGGTGGCTTAGACTGTGATTTGAAATGCCACACCATGTAGACAGAGTGCCGACAGGCAGACGTGAACTTACCTGAGATATCACAGCAGCTAGAGTGAAAGCTGTATAGCAATTGACAGTGAAGGGGACAAAGGGATTAGTTGTCCCGGGCCCAGGGAGAGCGGGGGCTCAGAAATGGGTCCTCATTGCGCTGTGTTTGTATTGGGTAGGGGGTCCTTTCAGGTGACTGTCCTGGGCCTGGCCAAAGTTGTCAGCGGCCCTGGGCAGTATAGCAGGTCGTGTGTGTGTGTGTGTGTGTGTGTGTGTGTGTGTGTGTGTGTGTGTGTGTGTGTGTGTGTGTGTGTGTGTGTGTGTGTGTGTGTGTGTGTGTGTGTGTGTGTGTGTGTTTCTCAGTGTGTTCATGGATCTGTCTGTGTGTGTGTGTGTGTGTGTGTGTGAGACTGTCGCCTGTGTGTGAAGTCAAGTTCAATGAGTTTTTAACTCTGTGTGTGTGTGTGTGGTGTGTGTTTGTCGCCTGTGATGTGTTGGATCCCACGAGTCCCTAGCCCTGCAGGGGTTCTTCAGGCGGAGCGGGGCATTGCTGAGTAGGCGTTCTGTAAGGGGCGGAGTGGAACGTCAGGAGGCCTGAAATTAGCGGCGTCTCACCGCCATTTAACTTGCCGCTTAATGGCCTCACGACGCCTGGCCTGCACCTCCGCCCTCCGATGAC
The DNA here is from genome assembly GCF_034702125.1 of Engraulis encrasicolus. Classification (NCBI taxonomy): domain Eukaryota; kingdom Metazoa; phylum Chordata; class Actinopteri; order Clupeiformes; family Engraulidae; genus Engraulis; species Engraulis encrasicolus. The sequence goes on along the minus strand of NC_085868.1, from coordinate 8,067,517 downwards.
GTGTCATCATTATCCCTCGTAAAACTTTGCCTCAAGCAGAGGACCTGATCAGGGCCAGAGTTGCCTTTCCCAAAAGTGCTTTGAGAAGCAGCACTTCAGCCTAAAACTTTGCCTGAAGGGGAGGAGATATGAAGGGATGGGTTTCCCAAAAGAACTTTAAGATCTACTTCCACTGAAATGTAGTTTTACTTGCTCCTTTTGAAATACAGAGGGTCACCCCTAGTTACATACACATGCTGCGCTTCCAATTGGTGCGTCAACTCCACTCACTGTGTTTCACATTCACTGGAACAATACAGAGCAAGGAGCGAATCAGAAAAAGCCTGAACCATGAACATCACAGGAAAAACCCACTTCAGTTTATGCCCCCTCAAAGATGTAAAGCTGTATTTCAGAAGACATGTCGAGTCATTTTTTTCACGTTTTCAGAAGAAACGGCACAAACCCTCGATTAGCCTACCTATCAGCTGGTTGCTACTCTCGGATACACAGCAGGGGGAGGGAGACAATCAGAGAAGCCTCATTTCCGCGTCACAGATATTCATGAGAAAGATGGGAAAACCCTACCACTTGACCACACGCTACTTTACTAAAGACTTTACTAAAGGCTTGAAACAAAGCAACCTGGACATTTTTAGACAAAACTGACGCCTACGCTGCTACGCATTCAATAATAATGAACACACAGCTATATTAACGAAATAACGATGAAAGTAGCCTAGATCTTTAAGTATTACTTAATCAAAATAAATAGTTCTTACTGTCACACGTAAAACCATTTTAGAGTTTGCAGATCGTTTCTGCAAACCCTCTTGTCAAACAAACCGCAAGCCTCCGTTTGTCAAGCCTGTCCACCCTTCTGATTGGCTCCCTCGTTTAGGACAGCAGCCATGCTGTCTTTCAGATTGGAACGATTGTGCAAAGCCTCATGGGATCTCTCGGGCTGTTTAACTTGTCGTTTTATTATGTCACAACACCTGCCT
>NC_085868.1:8041534-8044034 GCF_034702125.1 Engraulis encrasicolus | reverse complement strand
GCAAATGCCCTACTTTCTCCGTCCCTGTATCTCTCTCTCTCTCTCTCTCTCTCTCTCTCTCTCTCTCTCTCTCTCTCTCTCTCTCTCTCTCTCTCTCTCTCCCTCTCTCTCTCTCTGCCCCACGACACCTATTGTACCTCTGGCCTCATCTCATGGCCTTCTCCTCTCCATTTCCCATCTCCCAGCTGCTGGTGGAAAGGTTGAGTTTGGTATGACTGTATGGGAAAGTGAACACACACACGGTTTGGACAAAATATCTGAGACACCTGTCATTTTAGTGTCATTTTGTTCCTCTTGCATCCACAGTTAATCATGTTGGATGTGGTTTATCCTTCTTGGTGGTATGCGGACATTACCTTGGATACTGTGGCTCTTGATACATCACAAAGACTTGCTGTCTCGGTCAAAGATGCAACAATTACACACGTACCAATAATTTCTCCTTTTTGAACTCTGACATGTCACCCATAATGTTGTGTGCATTGCAACATTTTGAGCAAAACTGTGCTCCTACCCTGCTAATTGAACCTTCACACTTCACTTTACTGGTGCAGTGTGCCATTAATTAATGAAGATTGGCCAACAGGCTGGTCCACTTCAGCCATGAAAGTTCCCACACTAAAATGACAGGTGTCTCAGATATTTTGTCCAACCCCTGTACAGTACACATGAATGTAGGATGAGCGAGAAGTGGAGAGGTAGGGATGGACAGGCATCCAGACAGAGAAAACAGACAGATAGGCGAATGGACAGACAGACAGGCAAACAGACAGACAGGCAGTCAGACAGACAGACAGACAGACAGGTAGGCAGCCGGACAGACAGGCAAACAGACAGACAGGTAGATAGGCAGAGACAGACATACAATATATTTGCATGAATTTATCTCCACCCCCCATAGTGTCCATCCGTGTTCCTGTTAGGGATGGTGATACAGTAGATGTGGGACATGGTTCAAATGGAAGGCAGCAGCTCGATGACTCCCTTCCTAAATAAACACTTGTCTGATCAGATATGACTTCCGTCGTGAAGATATCTTCTAAAGCGCTAAAATGATTTAGGCCGAAATGTCCATTATGTTATCCTAATAAATAATTATAAGCATTGTAGTCTTGAGTGTGACTTTTCTCCAATGTACTGATTCTATTGCTCACACACAAATACTTTTTTTCAGCTACTTGGAGTTGAGTGCCTTTCCTCAGACATGGCTTCGATGTTGATGCCAGATATGGTTGTGAAGTTAAGTCAATACTTGTACATTTAAGTATTGTTGACCATTGATTCTAGATCAAATTGAATTACACCGTTTGATTTTGTCTTTGGTGAGAAACAGCCGAACTGAGTGCTGCATGGATGACATTGCACAAAGTTTACTAGCTCACTGAGATTTTTGTTGGAACAACTTTCATTTGAACAAAGTTCCCCTTTTTCGGGGGGGGAGGGGGGAGGGGGGTGGCGAGGGAGAGAGAAAGAAAGAAAGAAAGGAAGACGGACAGAAAGAAAGAAAGACAGAAAGAAAGAAAGACAGAAAGAAAAAAAGAAAGAGAAAAAAGAAAGAAAAAAATAAAGAAAGAAAGAAAGAAAAGAAAAAAAGCCTCAGGAAAGTTGTGATTTCATATTAAGTGAAGTGTAGACAAGAAGGTTTATATGCTTGGCCTGGGAAGCAACCCAATCCCTGTACTCAACTCTGTGTGTGTGTGTGTGTGTGTGTGTGTGTGTGTGTGTGTGTGTGTGTGTGTGTGTGTGTGTGTGTGTGTGTGTGTGTGTGTGTGTGTGTGTGTGTGTGTGTGTGTGTGTGTGTGTGTGTATGTGTGTGTGTGTGTGTGTGTGTGTGTGTGTGTGTGTGTGTGTGTGTGTGTGTGTGTGTGTGTGTGTGTGTGTGTGTGTGTGTGTGGGAAGAAACCCAATGCCCATACTGTACTCCACAGAGCGGTCCGCTACATTGGATGAGAAACCCTTCTCCAGTTTCCTCCCGAGACACGATGTGGACCATGTTCTTTCCTCTTTCTCGAATAGGCTAACGAGCTTCTTTGACCAGAGAAAAACATAACAAAACCACAATTGGATTTTGGCTGGAACCATCGCGGTGCGTATGTAGCCTACAGTATGTCTATCTCAACGGACTCGGAGGACGTTTGACACTATGCCCAACCAAACAACTGCACACTGAGTCAGTCATCTCATTGAGGAGCTCTATGAGTGTGTGTGTGTGTGTGTGTGTGTGTGTGTGTGTGTGTGTGTGTGTGTGTGTGTGTGTGTGTGTGTGTGTGTGTGTGTGTGTGTGTGTGTGTGTGTCAGTGGCGGAACAATTGCACACAGGTCCCCAGAGCAAGACACTTATAGGGCCCCCCTATGTAGCTTTCCAAGCTCACAATAGGGCCCCCACCACCAATACAGAAGGGGCCCAGGGGCAAGTGCCCTGCTCGCCCTCCCTATAGCTCCGCCCCTGGTGTGTGTGTGTGTGTGTGTGTGTGTGTGTGTGTGTGTGTGTGTGTGTGTT
>NC_085868.1:8029034-8031534 GCF_034702125.1 Engraulis encrasicolus | reverse complement strand
AAGTACTTAGTTCAAGTGTCATAAGAATAGCATCATGATGCAAACAGCCTCTGTAATATGGTGTCCAATTATGTTTGCTTCCCTGTGACATACATTCATTACAAGTGATCACATTGTGGCCTAAGTCTGTCAAGGTCGGCTACTGGACAAAGTGTAGACGTGCAGCGCTGTTCTATAAGCCTTTCAAGCTGTATGATTGGACAATGTGCTCTGCAACACAAAAGAAATATGTTAACAAACAATACAAATAAATTCTCACTCTTCCCACAGAAATTGATAGTGAAACCAAAGTGCCTGGGCATCAGGACATGCCACAGCAGGACTTTTATGAGAGGAAGGTGGAGGAACTGCAGAGGTTGATCTCCCAGATGAGAGGAGAGATGGAGAAAGTGAGAGCGGATGCTCAACACACAACAGAGTTCCAACACCAGCTCATGAAGCGAGTGATGGGGGAGTGGAGGGAGCAGGAGAGGAAATTAGTGCAGGCCCAGAGAGAAAGAGAGGGACCTCTCAGACTAATCCTGGGGACTGTGAAAGACGTAAGGAGAGCGGCAGAGGCACTGAAGATGGTCAACAGAAGTCAGGACAGTTCTGGGCCACAGGCTGCGATGTGGCCATTGGATGAAGAACGCAAAAAGGCTCTGTTGAAGAGAGCTCGAGCCCTGCGAAGAAAGCAGGAGGAAATGCAAGAGAGACGTCAGAGAGATGACATGGAGGAAACAAAGAAGCGGATGCTGAAAAGAGCAAGGGTACTGAGAGCCAAACGAGAGAACGAAAAAGAAGCTCAAGAGAGAAAGACCGTAAACGATATGGAGGAAACGAAGAAGCTGATGCTGAAAAGAGCCAGGGCACTGAGAACTAAACGAGAGAACGAAAAAGAAGCTCAAGAGAGAAAGACCATAAACGATATGGAGGAAACGAGGATGCTGATGTTGAAAAGAGCCAGGGCACTGAGAGCCAAACGAGAGAACGAAAAAGAAGCTCAAGAGAGAAAGACCATAAACGATATGGAGGAAATGAAGAAGCTGATGCTGAAAAGAGCCATGGCACTGAGAACTAAACGAGAGAACGAAAATAAAGCACAAGAGAGAAAGACCGTAAACGATATGGAAGAAACGAAGAGGCGGATGCTGAAAAGAGCCAGGGCACTGAGAGCCAAACGAGAGAACGAAAAAGAAGCTCAAAAGAGAAAGACCGTAAACGATATGGAGGAAACGAAGAAACTGATGCTGAGAAGAGCCAGGGCACTGAGAGCCAAACGAGAGAACGGAAAAGAAGCTCAAGAGAGAAAGACCGTAAACAATATGGAGGAAACGAAAAAGCGGATGCTGAGAAGAGCCAGGGCACTGAGAGCCAAACGAGAGAACGGAAAAGAAGCTCAAGAGAGAAAGACCGTAAACAATATGGAGGAAACGAAGAAGCTTTGGAGGCCACTGAGGGCCCAATGACCAAAAGACACACACACACACACACACACACAGACACACACACACACACACACACACAGACACAGACACACAGACACACACACACACACACACACACACACACACACACACACACACACACACACACACACACACACACACACACACACACAATTACAAAAAACCTACTAAATAAATAATAACAATACATTTAAAACCTTTAAAATGTCTTACTCCCTTTTTTGTACTTCAAAACATTTTTCTCTGATAAGTAGTGTTTATTCGTGATTATCGGTAAGCTCCTAAGCACCATTTTGGGGTTGAGTGAACCAAGTATTTAATGAAGCAAACAAACGAGGATGAGGTGAGGGAGCAGAGGATGACTTTATGTGGGAATGAGTGTTGAGTAGTGAAATAACAGGTGGATGTGGTCAGAAATATTATAAAACTGGATGGGTGAAAGTATGAAGGATGATGTGAGGGGAAACAGGAAACTGTGAAAGAATGGAGTGAAGGATGTGCTGAAAGAATTCAGGATGTTGGAAGACGACAATGATATCCTCATACCGCCTTGTTACCCATAATTCCATTCATCCAGCACACAAATCTATTGGTGCAGAGATTGAAATGGTAGACAGAGCATGTATTTTCGATTTTTAAATCAACAGTCAAATTTAACACACCACTTGGTAATACTCTATATTTATTTACTACTATGGAATTTATTATGACTCATTATTTATTATTTATTACTATGGCAGTCACTGAATCCTGAGTTCTCCGGAGCTCAGAAAGTACATACAGTACTTGCATTGGACTTGACCTGACTAGTAGCAACGCCTTCTGATACAGTCGGGTTTGAGAGTCCCACCATAATATTATTTAAGTTTCTTAGAAGTGCAATAAGAGTGCTTACTCTACAGATACACACATCTGGCTATAGCACTCCCTTCTCACGGACCTATAGCCAGATGTGTGCAGGGCTGAACTGGGATCTGAAAGCAGTGTTGCCAAAAGAAAATCAACCAGTCGCTATGGGCTCGCTGGATGACGTCATGATGTTGCGTATGACG
>NC_085868.1:8009034-8016534 GCF_034702125.1 Engraulis encrasicolus | reverse complement strand
ATTTGTAAGTAGATTCTCCATGTTGTCCGTTGTGCAGTACTCCTGAAAGACACTTCTCCCATAACTTTCATTCATCCCCTGTTTGCTGGCACCTTTCACGCTGACTGCTGCTACACACACACACACACACACACACACACACACACACACACACACACACACACACACACACACACACACACACACACACACACACACACACACACACACACACACACACACACACACACACACACACACACACCTTTTGCACTCGCTGCAGTCACACACACACACACACACACACACACACACACACACACACACACACACACACACACACACACACACAAACACTCACACACCTCTCGTGCAGGCTTTTGTTACAGTAGCCTGAGCACTGGCAGGCACGAGAAGAGAAGAGAAGAGAAGAGAAGAGAAGAGAAGAGAAGAGAAGAGAAGAGAAGAGAAGAGATTAGAAGAGAAGAGAAGAGAAGAGAAGAGAAGAGAAGAGAAGAGAAGAGAAGAGAAGAGAAGAGAAGAGAAGAGAAGAGGAGAGGAGAGGAGAGGAGAGAAGAGGAGAAGTGAGGAAGATAGGAGAGAAGAGAAGAAAGGAGAAGAGAAGAGAAAAGGAAAAAAGAGAAGAGAAGAGAAGAGAAGAGAAGAGAAGAGAAGAGAAGAGAAGAGAAGAGAAGAGAAGAGGAGAAGTGAGGAAGATAGGAGAGAAGAGAAGAAAGGAGAAGAGAAGAGAAAAGGAAAAGGAAAAAGAAAGAAGAGAAAAGGAAAAAAGAGAAGAGAAGAGAAGAGAAGAGAAGAGAAGAGAAGAGAAGAGAAGAGAAGAGAAGAGAAGAGGTAGAGACTGTAGATCTGAGGGGGCACAGTGGTGCAGGGTAGCCTGGGCCAGATTATGAAACATCCCCATTCTACAATCATGTAACAGGAGCTACTCACTGGGCAGACATGACACGTCTCACAGACTCGCTCCACTACACTGAGCCATGTTCGCTAACAGATCCTTTGAAGCGGTCTACAGAAGAGTATCATGTCCCCACCACAGGAGTTATTTCAAGAAGCTGGTCTAGTAAACCAGGTTAAAGGTGCACTATGTAGCCTAATATTGTACGCTTATTTCCAGAATTCGTTCATTTTCATTCATAAATGTTTCATGAATACTTGCCACCACCACCAAGTATTCATTATGACTTGGAGAATTGCACTTTTTTCATTCATGGAGAGGAGGATCTTAAATGTATTACGAAAGGCAATGTGCACCTGCCAGGCTGCGCCCTCCTAGTGACGCAACACCTTCGGCGAATCTCGATTGCAAGTCTATGATAATCAGGCAAAATGTGCACTGGTATTTAAGTTTCTCAGTGACTAGTGCAGCATTCTACTGATGTGCTTAGGGGATACATATTTGTTATAGGCCTATGTCAAGAATATTTGGCACAGTAGCTGGCTTCAGTCCTGGGATGCTTTAAGTGGAGATCATGCGGAAAGAGATCTGCTTGCACCCCTTGTACAGGGATGGCAGAGAGAAGGCGGGAGAAGTAGGCAGTCAATCACTCCTCGGGAACTCCCGAAGTGTGTTTTATTAACATCATCTAAATCTACACTGAGCTTGCAAGACATAGGCCTACGTAGGCAGAGTGGATCTTTGTTGGATTACAATTATTTTGCTATGGAAATGATGTACTGGTCGGTATAGGTCTCGTCCTGTTCTTGCTTGACTCACTGCCATGCTCTGTATACAGGCTACATAGAACGAGACTTGATGTTTGGTGACTTTTATTGTGAATTTCTTTTTTTTGTCATATGGACATTGTAGGACAGACGTGTCTTTGCACATCATAATGTTTGCATATCTAGAGAGTATGTCTGAGTTTTCATCGTTCAGTAAGTGTAGGCCTACTCAATGGGCTACAGAGGGTTTTTTTCACTTTTCTTGTTAAACAAAGTTGTTGTTATTGTTGTTGTTGTTGTTCTTATTGTTCTTGTTGTTGTCTGATGTTCAAGGTGCCCCTTTGCCCTTGAAAAGCACCTGCACAAATTGTTTGACACCCAAGGCAGCGCTCACCTAATGTCTTTAAAAATTGATATCGACAGCCAGCAGATTAAAACTTGGTCAGTATAATTTTGGTGACAGTGTACTATAACATACATCCTGCGCAAAAGCGTTAACTTACACTACACGCAAGACATAAGCCATAAGCCCATGCTGTTGCCAAAATAAGAACGTCTTTTTTCCACTTTTGTTGTACGAGAGCCAACGCTTGTTGTTGGTGTTCTCTATGGAAAACAGGCCCTATAGTTTAGGATTACAAGACAGACGGACTTTATTATTTTCTTTATAGACGTGTAGCCTATTATTATTTTTACCATTATTTTTTTTTAAGTCAGTGGGTGCCTGAGCTTGTTGGATGGCTGTCAGAGCTGTCATGGATGCTGATATAAAAACATGGCGGGGATTAAGCAGCAGGGCAGCAACAGGCTTCAGCACAGCAGTACAGCAGGCACAGAGATGTTCCCTGGCACACACACACAGACTTTCTCCCGTCCCGAGCATTCCTATGTGAATGCAACTTCCCTTTTTGTCTGGAGGGGTGGAGGAAGTTTTAAAAAAAAAAAACCCCAAAACAAAACGACTGCTGTCGTCAGTCTATGCCATTCATTACTGCTTGCTAACACGACAGACTTTAAAATGTGGTCTGTGTTCCTCACATTGCCAAGCCACAGTCTCCCTCAAGTATGTGACTCTATAGTTCCAGTCCACAGTTAATGTCATATCACCAATAAAGGCTCAAACAAACTGCAAAGCGTTTCAAAACCAATAGTTGGCAATCAAAAAAGTGACGAGGAAGGTAATTAAATGCAAAACCCCTTACTCTTACTGCTGCTTTTAACTCCTATTAATATGTATAGGCCCCTAAATTATGAGCAAAATAGGGGAGGGAGAGAGAGAGAGAGAGAGAGAGAGAGAGAGAGAGAGAGAGAGAGAGAGAGAGAGAGAGAGAGAGAGAGAGAGAGAGAGAGAGAGAGAGAGAGAGAGAGAGAGAATTCTTCTGAGAGATCAATTTCCCTCTTCAAGCATCTGCTGGCATAGTCTGCATATCCAGAATTAGGAGGGGGTGAAGAGTCAAAGCCTGGGTCATTGCAGGCAGGCCCGGATGCCTCCTTCTGAACATTTGCCGCCGCTCATTTCTCTGATTGACACGCTCCTTTTGGCTTGTTGAAAAGGTTGATCTGCTGCCCCCGCGTGGTTTCAATGCGTTACTGCCGCATGACCGAGAATAACACTGCTGCCCGCCGCTCTCTGTCCGAAGTGAAGGGATGGAGGAAAGGGAGAGCATGACCTTGGTGGTGTTGCACTAGTGTTATTCGTGAAAATGGTGAGTGAATATCTGGAGTTTCTACAGTTTTTTATCTAAATATAGTTTAATTTATGCTCTTTTTCACAACTGACTATAATTTTGCGACTAGTCCATCAAAAAGCGCAGAAATTAGGTCACTTCAAAATGTCATTGTTGTCGTGATTTGTGAGCCCGTGCGCCCATTCAGTGGACATTTACGGTAGTAATTTCGAAATTGGAGGCATTTTTGATGTTGTTAGTATGCATTGTAGGGTAAACCCATGGTAACTCCATCCAAAATCAGCGATTTAAAGTTTTAATTTTTGCCATCAAAAGACCTCGTGCACCTCCTGGGTACAGTAGACGGGAACCCAAGCTAAGCTCAAAGCAACTTCAAGCATGAACTTTGCGTTAGTCCATCGATAGTGCTGTAACAATCTAGTCTGCTGTTTGCAGGGGCAATGGCCTAACCAAACAAAGAAAGTCGTATTGTTTAACTTTACCTCTAGTGCATAAGCACATGGGTTTCCCAATAGACTTGTAAAGTGGTGATAGCTAGCCTGGTTATGCTAAATTAGCTGTTAATCAATGTGAGCTTTAGCCTACCGATTTGTTTGCATATTTTGCATTATTTTGTTTTCGTTTGTCTTTTACATTTCCCATTGCAGTTGTAGGCCTACTTAGAGAGCACATTTGACTGGCAATGACGACGACCATAACTTGAATATGTTTTACTTTTTTTTTTTTTTTTTTACTTTTTCGCCTGTTGGTTGCTCTCACAAAAAAAGGACTAAAAGGCTAGTGCTACCATTGTCTTTGAATAGGCTGCTGCCTGTAGTACACCGTGAGACAAACCATAACCTGTCCTAGTAGGCCTAGCAATACCTGTTGATCTAAGTTCTATTGGTTTTGGTCAACTTCCTACAAAAACATTTATAAACTGCCAGTAATTGTGTTGAAACCTGACATCCAAATATGGGCAATTCACCAGGTATCCAACTCCTGTTAAACCTCAATATTTAATCATTCTCTTGCATTGATAGACATGCCTTGACCTGCTTTGTGGCCTGGCAAACTCCTTTTTTTTTTTTTTTTTTACTGCAGCTAAGCTCAAGGTGGTGCCTCAGCTTTGAACAGTGACAGTGAAAGATCTTATCATCGACCATATCAACCATCAATCTTTACCCGACAGCTTACATCAAATTAACCTGAGGTTTTTATTAATGAGATTCCTGCGTCTACCAGCGATGGGCCCTCCTAGAGACATTTTAAGTTATACAGTTTGAAAATTATGATAATGATTACACTGTTTTGTTTGTCACATATATCTAACTGCCTTTTAAAAAGAGAAGCTCCAACAAGCAGGAATTGGCTTACCTTTGACTAAAATGACCTGGATGAGTATGAAAGATAGTGTTGCCACCAGTCCCGGAATGCATTCATAACACCCAATAAATGGCCATGGCCACCCGCAAATCACACCTTTCCTTTCCTATGAGGAATTGAATAGAGCTCTAGGTAGCTTTCAGACTATGGCAAGGGGCAAGGTTGATAAGGAGCTGCCATTTTCAGGTGTTTCATAGCATACAGGTGTAGCTGCTGCAGTGGTAGATTTGAACTCTGACCCCAGCTCCTGTTTGGACAGATGGCAAGTAGCGACGAGGAGCTCAGTGTCCATCAGAGGATCAAGATTCTCCTGGGCGGAGGTGTCAGCAAACACTTTGGAGTGAAGAAAGCTCACCGCAGAACCCACAGCAAACACAGGTAGACACACATAGACGGAGCAATCACTCAAGGCACCATGGTGTATGTATGAAACTGCAGCAACTTTGCAATGGGACACAGATTTTCTTAAAAAAATAAATAGTTTTTTGTCTTCTCATTACAAGTCGCAGTCCGGATTAAACGTATGTTTGACACTCCTGGTGTAAGTGAAGTAATGAGCATTTCGGGCTCAAATTCCACTTCTTGCCTTGTGTCCACCTTGCCCCTTCCTCCTGGCCAGGGATCGGGAGGGGAGCCCAAAGAGAGGCAGCAAGGAGCATCGGAGGCACAAAAAGGAACACAGACGACACGAGAAGGGCCATCGGCGTCGGGAGGAGAAAGGTCATCACCGTCATCATCGTGACGGAGGTGATGACGAAGGCCGAAAGAGGAGCCATCGGCATCATGGGAAGAGCAGGCGGCGCTCGCCCTACTCTCCCTCACCAGAGAGCCCGCAACCGAAACGCAACAGGAGGGACTGGTGGTGAGTGGAGATGCACAGTTGCACAGTGAAAAAATACAGTGTTAATTCATCACTGCTCTGAGAATACTATGGGGTCCCAATCAATGTTGTGTTAAATCAACTCTGAGAAATGAACACTATTTTATATATGGCTTTGCAGTGTTAACAGTGTTAGCTTAGACATACTGGATTGCTCTGCTGTTGTTGCAGGCCTGAGTCTGGAGGTGGTGACTTCCATAGAGGGGGTGGTGGTGACTTTAGACCCTGGCAGGACATCAGGAGTGCCGGCCATCACCCCTTTCCTCACCCCTGGCTGCCCCACGAGCCCCCTCAAAGACCCCACAGCCATGGGCCCTGCATGCCCCCCAGGTGCATTTTTTGTGTCAATGACCAACTTGTAATGTATTACTAATGTGTACTGTCATAGTCATGTAGAACTATGGTTTTAAATTGTTTTGAGTGTTCCTACTGGTGGAATGATGTTATGAGGCTACATAATATAGGTTATGTTTTATGTGTGGCCTTACTGATAGGGGATTGTGGGCGAGAGTGTTGGGTAGGGTTGAAAAACAAATGACCAAGGGGGGCCCTGTGGTGCAGCGCGCTAAAGGGTGGTTTATGCCTCGAGATCAGCGTCCCTGCGTCATGATGCAGTGAGCCGCGCAGTTAACGGAGTGAAGCCCCCCCCATCACGCAGGTACTCTGGGGCACCTCCCCGAAATTGTGTCTCGACGCAGGGATAATGCAGACAGCGACGGCGTGAAGGGCGAAAATAGGTCTCTGATTGGTCCTCTCGACCAGCCTGCTCTGTCCTCGAGTCGAGAGAACAAGCTACTTCCTTGTTCTAACCTTCGTCGGTCTACGGACTGTGAGCTCTTCCTTAAATAAGTTGCCCGTGCTTTGTCGTTTGATTTATTTACACGAACCAAAGACAACACGTGCGCTTGCAAGTTACGACGCTGTTTCGAATTGAGCCGAAGTTATTTGGACAGTTGAACAGTGTTCCGAGGTCGAGGAAACATTCCGCCTCGTGCGACCTATCCTCGACAAATGAGCCACTTCTTTGTTCCAAACTATGCGCTGGCTGCCAGTGCGATCAAAAATGCACGTGACATAAATATGTAATGTTTCATTTTCATTGTCGTCGACTCTGTGAAGCTAAAAAATAACCGACACGTCTAGGTTACTCTTTGTATTGAAGGCAGTTTGAGCGTGAAATGACATCGCGCAGACCGCGCTTCAAAACAGGGCATAAACCAAAATGAACTGCATCATGGCTGGGACAAGCTCACTCCGTGGCACTGAAAGGAAGTATAACCCGCCCTTAAGCCCCCTACATTTGGGCTTGCATGCCCACCCACGGGGACCCCGGTTCCAGTCCGGCCGGGGTCATTTCCCGATCCTCCCCTGTCTCTCCGTCCCATTCGCTTCCTGTCGCCATCTTCGACTGTCCTGTCAAATAAAGGCATAAAAAAGCCCCTAAAAAAAAGAAAAGAAAAAGAAATACGACCTAGGCCAGATTTGATTCTGGTTTCCTTAGTCTGATGGAGTGACATCTAATAGATGTATAACATTCATTATGTCTAACTGTTGAATCAATTCCTTAGATTTTCTATCTTTTACCTGACATAGTTTGACTGTGAAACTTCCGTCTTCCTCAGAGGGTCACAGGGATGTTGATGTGTGACGTTTTTTAAAATCAGCTGATGTCGTGGAGGTGTGGACCTCTGTCAATATTGACAGGTTTGGTCACACTTCCTTCTGTTAGAGTTGTCCCCTCAGGATGGTGTTCTAGGTGTGAGAGAGCATCAGTAAAAGCATGTTTATACTCCCCCATCCCAGTTCATTGTGGTTGGGCTGCGATTTCAGAAAGCTCTCATAGCATCTCATGGGTCGACGTTGTAACAGTAGGAGCTGCTGGACTTGATAATGCAGTGCGAGAAT
>NC_085868.1:7986534-8006534 GCF_034702125.1 Engraulis encrasicolus | reverse complement strand
CCGCACCTACTCTCGATTTAGCTGGAATGTTCACGCCGCAGATCTGAGCATTCAAGAACCGGAAAGTTGGTTTGGTTGTTTTTTTCCTGCAAACCGTGACGAGAATATGGACGTCAGCAGGTTCATCCGGGTAACACAGTCACATGCGGAAAAGTTCAGATTCTGGGGTCCTTTAGTGCCGAATGTAACTGGTGCGGGCACCGTTCTGGTCGGCCTGAAAACAATATCAGTGGTCTTTTTGCGTATATTATTATGATTATACAGTTGACGAGGTGGACAGGAAATGATGGGGAGAGAGAGTTGGGAAATGACCCAGGTCAGACTCAGTTGTAATCGTGATTATGTTTTCTTGTCAAACGAGTTGCGTATTCAAAGACCCATCAAAGACCCAGACAACAACATAAACTGATTTGATGTATTTGTGTTTTTTACTGATAAGTGGTTTTCACAGTGCTTGAATAAATCCATTGCGTTACTAACACATAATGGTTTGTAAATAATAAGTAAATAAATAATTGTGATGATCTCCCCCCACAATTGAGCAGCCACACCACTAAAAGACTAGAGAAGGAAGAGGAAAAGAGTTCTAGAGTAGAGGAAGAGGAGAGGATGAAGAAGAGGAAGGGTAAAGAGAAGGAGAGGCAGCACTCAGGGGAGAGCCAGGCACTGCCACTAAAGCAAGATGGGGGTGTCAGCCAAGCTATAGGATGCCCAGAGCTCAGAAGTGCTACTCCCAGGGTAGGCAAGGGTGTGTCCGTGCATGTGTGTGTGTGTGCGTGTGTGTGCGCGTGCGTGCGTGCGTGCGTGCGTGCGTGCGTTGAAAGCATATGACCTTTCTTCACATTTACTGTACTGTGTCTCTTGCATGTATTTCTCAGGTTTGTGCTTTAAGTTGTCATATTGTTCTTCATTTGTTTGACTGACGTTATTTGATGTTTCTTATATCAGGCAAAATACAGAGTAGATTCAGCAATTGAGATGAAGGGAGAGGAAAGAAGAGAAGAAAGCACAGAGAAGGGAGAGAAAATGAGAGATCGTGAGGAGAAAAAGGAGGAGAAAATGCAGAAGAAGGTGGAGGGAAAAAGGGATGAGGAGGAAAAGGAGGAGCAAGAGAGTGGAGAAGAGGAGAGAGAGTCCCAGCGGAACAGCCCACTGCCCCCACGAGCCCTCCACAAGACCCAGTCTCTATTCTTAAGGAGCCTGCCCCCTACTATCTGCAAGCAGGACATAGTGAATGTGAGTGGCTGTTCATGTGTGTGTATGCATGTTTTTTTTTTCTGAACCGGGAAACAAGGGCGCAGTGCCCTCATACCTGCTCGCGTGCGCCCTCATGCATTTGCCCATTGAACACCAAGTCACATCATAGGCTTAACATGATTTTTCCACAACATTCTTATCATAGTAAATACACTGTGGGGCAGTTGAATTGGCGTTGCTCAGCTCCACGCAATCTACAGCTGCTCAGCAATTTATTATTAAATGTTCTACTCCCTAAATTTTGTAACGTATCAGTTTATTACTTATTATTAATTACTTATTTTATAACTTGTAAGTTTATTACTTATTATGCATGCATTGTGTGAATACTTCTGAAGTACTTCTGGGAAATAGCGAACGCAGCGGAAATAGTGAATGCACATTTGAAGTTCGTATTGGGTAAACTGTACATTTTTCTACCAGTGATGAAGGTTGTTTTGTTGCCCATGTAAACTTGGCCTACATGGTTGTGAATATGTGATGAAGCACTTGCAGCTGCCATGTATGAATAGGGGGTAGTCTTTCTGTTGTGGGGTAATATGTGTTACAGATGAAATTTGTGTTACGTGAGTGGGGCAGCCGTGGCCTAATGGTTAGAGAGGTGGTCTTAAGGTCAAAGGTTTGTAGGTTCAAATCCCACCCTATCTTATCCCTACACCTCCATATATGGCTGAAGTCCCCTTGAGCAATGCACCCAAGCCCACATATCTCCAGGGATTGTAACCAATACCCTGTAAAATGTAAGTTGCTTTGGATAAAACTGTCAGTTAAGTGCAATGTAATGTAATGAAATGACTTGTGTTGTGTTTCCTCAGTTGTGTGGGAAGTACCCTGGCTTCCTGCGAGTGTGTCTTTCAGAGCCTAGTCCTGAGTTCAGGTGAGGTTGTTGTATGCCAGTCTTAATTATTTACTCTATGTAGAGTTTTACTATTTCACTTTTTTCACTGTTTTAGCAAATACACTAGACGTGTGTCCAATTCCAAGTCCAGTTGAATTATCACGGCTTGATTTATCAGCATTTTGTTTTATTACACCAGCCCACAGTAGGGTGTTGTAGAATTGCTAAAACAGAAGTAGCTATAATCTACGCTACTTAACTGTATACCGCTGTAAGAAAACACACTCAAAATGGAAATGCGGTTGTTGTAACCTATTCAGGTTCTTCAGGCGATGCTGGGTGACATTTGACCACCAGACCAACGTGGAGAAGATCTGTCTGGAGTTACAGGGCGCCAGAGTGAGTCTGAATATCAGTTCCAAATAGAGCCTCTTATCTGTGGATGCCTCATTTACAGCTCTTACTATGTGTGTGTACAATCAGGGCTCTAAATTAACTTTTTCCACCACCAGCCAATTTGGCTAGTGGACATTTTTTCTTACCAGCCAAACAGAAGTTCAACTAGCCATTTTTTTTTATCTCGCCAAAATAAACTATGCATTAGGCTAGTTACTTATTTGTTTAAATTATGGTCATTTTGTTCAACTATTTCTACAACACAGATACACTATAGGCCTGCATAGGCTACTATAGGCTATGCCTACATAATAAGCATATTATACTAGGCCTATATATTTTTTCATTATTTTATAACTTTATTTTTTACTTTCATTACTTAGGCCTAATCAATTTGATTGGCTTGTGTGATGTGATTCAGCTGTTTCCAGAGGAATTGAACAAAAACTACACACATAACAGACCTTTAACATACAAGCACACAGCCAAACACTTCAAAACCTCACATACGAACACCCCAAGGAAGGAGAAGAGATGAAAGGAAAAGGAGAGGAGAGAGGAGGAGCGCAACAAAATGACAAGAAGCCTAGTTTAACTAAAAGTAAATAATATCTCGGGAATCTTCGCTTCCTTTGTTACTTCCACAGCTTCGTCGTTGGCTGCTTTTTTTCCTTTCCGATGGCGTGGGCTTTCCAACTTAGTTGCGCCAGGACTCGGAACATTTCAGAAGACAACTGAACTGACAGCTACGGTCACACTACTCTGACAGTCAGCTCTCCTCCTCTGCCCTTGTCGCTATTAACGTCACTATTATTACGGTTACAATTAGCCTACTAATAGCATTCACCAACACACAGAACCTTGCTCTACCCCCCGCCACATTCTCATCATTCGCACAAAACATAGCCTACAGAACAGAAGTAGCTCTGCGTTAGTCCTGTCATTGAAACGGTCAGGGTCTCGCTGCTTCAAAAATGCAGCCTGTTACAGCAAGGTTCATATAGTAATAATAGCAGTAGTGACGTTAAAAAAGGTTGTAGCGAAAGCGACGAGAGCTTAGGAGGAGAGCTGAGTGTCAGAATAGTGTGAGCGCAGTGTAGCTGACAGAAGGCTGGACGTCTGAAATGTTTTTAATCCTGGCGCGTGCACAGCATGGAGTTGCTGCTCGCTGCACTGGAAAGCCCACGGTGGGAGGCTACGTCGTGACGCTAGTGTCCATGGGTAATGTAGGAAATCTCACCGTCTGACGTTCGTCAGAGCACCGGTTTACCGTTCATAATTTACTGCACTCCGGCGCTACTAGCCAAATTGGCGGGTAGGTATTTTTTTCTACTAGCCAAAATGAATTTTCACCCGTGTTTGGCGTGTTGGCGTGTGTTAATTTAGAGCCCTGTGTACAATGTGTGTGTGTGTGTGTGTGTGTGTGTGTGTGTGTGTGTGTGTGTGTGTGTGTGTGTGTGTGTGTGTGTGTGTGTGTGTGTGTGATAATATACATGTACATGTCTGTGGATGCACGCATTGAATGAATATGATTTGTGCATGCTTGTGTGTGCCTGTGCGTGTTTGTGCGTTGTGTGCATGTGTGTGTGTGTGTGTGTGTGTGTGTGTGTGTGTGTGTGTGTCTTACCTGTAGGTGTGTGAGTATTACCTGCGTCCCCTGGTGCATCGTGAGCTGTATCGGCGTGTTCGCATGGCCAACTGTATCGTCCAGCACAGGACAATACTGCAGGAACACATCCGGCTCTCAGCCAAGATCATACACTCACTGGACACCAGGTGGACACTCTGGGGCCCAGATGAGAAGGTATGCACGCATGCACGCACAAGCATGCACACGCTTGTACACGTGCACGCACACACACACGACTCAACCAGGATCATACACGATCACAAGATCTCAGGTGGACATTCTGGTGCCCAGACCAGAAGGTCTGGTACACACGCACACTCTCTTTGTTTCATACATTCACATACTAATTGAAGACACTCAACAATATGCAAGGAGCATACAGAATATGTGGAACCTGTCCAAAGAACGACCCCTCTCCACCTTCTTGTTCCTTATCTAATTCTGTCTTCCTTTCTGTCCTTCTAATTCTAGAACCCTGTCCTAAAGAATGTGTCTCATCACCTTGTTGAAGAGGCCAGTGCTCCTCTCCTTGTTCCACCTCATCTCTAAGGAACCTTAGTCTAATTCCATCTTCCTCCCTTCTCTTATTCTTGATCCCTGTCTTAAGGAACATGTCACATCCTCTTCATTTCTAAAAAAAAATCCCCAAGCCTTTTCTGTCTCTCCTAAAGAAAGTGTGTGTCACCTGGTGGCGGGGGGCAGTTCTTCTCTTTTCTTGTTCCACCTCGTCCCTAAAGAACCAGGAAATAAGATCCTCCTTTCTCATTCCTTCCTAACTCTAGAATGCTGCCTCCTTGAGGAACATCTCTTATCTTCCTCTTTTCAAATAAAACAGGGTCTCCGCGGATCCTTAAAAAGTCTTATAAAGTCTTACTTTTAATATTTGTTTTTTAAGGTCTTATAAAGCATTATATTTCGCCAATTTTTGGAAGTGTGGTATTATATTTACGTGGGAGGTCTTATATTTCATCTGGGTAGCTTGAGTGTAAGAAAAAAGGTCTATTTTTTGACGCTATTTAACCGGCATACGTCCCTCATCAAGATGCGGAAAAGTAGATGAAACTGATCTGTGTTTGTGGCGCAGCGCAGCCCGCTGGCCACACAGCGGGGGCAGCCGCAGACCTGTGGACGTGTGTTCTAGTAGAAACAGTCGAAAAAGTGGTCGAAAAAATATGAACGTGAATCGAGATGGGTAGATAGATGCACGTTCAGTGTAATGTGGCTTGAGGACAAGAAATAAAACGGTTAGCTGCTATCCAAAGCAACGTCGGAATATGAAGCTTGTTAACTGTGTCGGGAGGACGCATAGCCTTATCAGTCGTTAAATGTTGTCCATCGTAAGCATGTTAGCCATGTCCTTGCGTTTGGGTAGAAGCGTTTGCTAAATGTAAAGGGTTCATTTCATAAAGTCCATTATGACTGTATTCGAAAATAATTGTTCCTTCATACAATAGCCTACACTTTCAAAATCGCCTCTAGATACGTGACAGGCTATTTGATGCCTCTGTCAAATGCAAAATGATTTCGTTAACATGATGGCAGCATGAGGAAGTGAGCGCGAAATCGGATGAGTAACAGAATCGGATATCGGATGAGTAACAGAACAATATGTACGAAGCCAATGATCTGGCGAGGTGCGTAATGTCCAAATCGGTAACCAGATGGGCAACGGTAAACGCGCTAAATGCTTGTTATGGACATGCTGGAAATCGCTTCCAAGTTGTGCGCTGTTTCTTGCGCCCATCTAGAGAACAACAAACTACAGACAGGCTAAGCTCAAAGTAGAACGCTTGCTTCTGCTACCCGTCTCTGATAAAGCGAGCTGGAGGAGGAGGAACGGCACTCAGAGTAGTCATACATTTAACCCTTCTCTCCTAATAGCAAAGTGCATTCAACTATTTATCCATCAGAAATGATTAATTGTTGAGCCATTTTTAATGTGTACATTTAAAGGCATTTGATGAACATTCATCTGATTTTTCCATAGGCCGTCAAAACATGCGTGGGACCCTCAATTAAATGCCAGTTGTCAGTTAACTGACCATATGCATGCATGGTGTCTGTAGGCCTACAGATCAGTTACACCTTGCTACTGCTTACACTGTGTTTACCCTAGGCTACACTATACAAGCACAGTAGTCATATAATATTGTTTATAATATATAATTATGTACTAGGCCTACATTTCATTATAGCAATGCAAACTAATAACATTAGCAATATTGCAATGCCTCACCTCGAGCGGTGGTCTTATATTTTATCATCAGAGGTCTTATATTTGTCTTAAAAAGTCTTATATTTGGTGATCCAAAATGTGCAGAAACCCTGTAAAATCTATATTTTTCTTCTTTTCCTTAGTTCCCTCATCACCTGGTGGAAGAGTCCTCTCTTCCTATTCCTCCTCTCCCCTAAAGAGCATGTCATGGAATTCTTTCTGTTCCTTCATTCTAATTCTAGAACCCCGTCCTAAAGAACGTGTCTCATCATCTGGTGGAGGAGGCCAGTGCTGAGGAGGAGGAGCTTACAGGGCATGTGGGTGGAGCTAGCACTCATGCTCAGGTTACCATGGAGAGGGATGAGAAACTGGTCAAGGTGAGAAAATGGAGGGATGTGTCTAATGCCGCATCTGTCTTTTGGCTGATGTTGAAATTGTTGTGACATTATTTACTATTTGGGCATGCATGTACGTTAATCTGTGAGTGTGTGTGCGTGTGTGTGTTTGAGTGTGTGTATGTGTGTGTCTTTACAAAGGATACAAGGCATTTATTGCCATGTGCTCATCAATTAAAAAATGTTTTTTTAAAAGAGTTTTTTTTTGCTCAGAAAGTCCAACGTTAAACTTGTATTTTTTCGCACACCTCAGCTGACAGGTGCGTCGGAGATGCCCCATGGGTCACTCAGCAGACAATTTTAAAAAATCCCACCTTTTGAGTTTACCTGATGAAGGTCTAGGGCCGAAACATTGTGTATTAAAGAGTACAGCGAAATGGTCAGTGTGCGGGAGGGTTTTTTTTTTTCAAATTGTCTGCTCAGAAAGAAAATGGTAGAAGTTAAAGAAAGTTTTAAAAGTATTTGCCTTAAAAAAGCAGGTTACTTAAACACTATTTGTTGTAAAAAATTATGGATGTTGGGTAGTTCAGGTGTTGTTATCCGTTGAATAGACTTGATTGCTCGCTGGAGGGCTTTCCTGTCTTGGGCAGTGGTGTTACCCCTTTGTGTGTCTACCTACCTGTGTCTGTGTATCTCCTGTTCTCAGGTGCTGGACCGCCTGATCCTGTACCTGCGTATCGTCCACTCGGTGGATTTCTATGCTGCGTGCCATCACCCCTTTGAAAGCCAGATGCCCAGCTGCTGTGGCACCATCCATGCACGGGGACCGCTGCCACCCAATAGGGTGCCCGCACAGCAAAGTAAGGCTACAAACCTGTCGAATATAATATAATATAATATAATATAATATAATATAATATAATATAATATGCAGTACTGAACATGTACTCTCTCTCTCTCTCTCTCTCGCGCTCTCTCTCTCTCTCTCTCTCTCTCTCTCTCTCTCTCTCTCTCTCTCTCTCTCTCTCTCTCTCTCTCGCTCCAGTTGTGGAGTGGCAGAGGTGGTTTGGGTCTAGGTTGAGCCATGTGCTGGGTGTGAAGGCCACCCTTGGGGAGGAAGAGGCGGAGAGGATGGGACGCAAGGAGCCCCAGCAGGAACTGGACAAGTTCCTCAGGGCCAACACACGTGAGCTGGCCACCGACAAGTGGCAATGCAGACTCTGTGACAAGAAGTTTAAGGTAGCTGTGTGCGTGCGTATGCTTGCGTGCGTGTGTGGACTTATTTGTAAGTACTTTATGTGTGTGGACACGAGGTGAAAAGACACGTGTAGAATAAATCAACACGTAGTATGCATTTTGAAGCTGTCTTTCACCATCTGATGTTCAGTGTGATCTGTAAGGTAATTGGTCACTTTGCGGCATCATCTGTAACATGATTGATGCTCTATAAGACAATTGGCTGTTTCACCTGTCACTCATATCACTTTATCAACTCTGGGTATCTGTAGGGTGCTGACTTTGTGCGTAAGCATGTGGCGTTGCGTCACCCTGAGCAGCAGGATGAGGTGTGGAGAGAGGTCGTCTTCTTCAACAACTACCTCATGGACCCCAAGAGGCCCCACCCACCCATGGAGCACGCCCCGCCCCCAGGACCGCATCCACCAGAACACGGTATACACAACTCAATAATAATGGTGGTGATGATGGTGATGATTATGATTATTTTTATTACTATTATTTGCATTATTGGAGTGGTGGTGTTGATAAAGGAATTGATGATAATACAGTACATAGACATTTTCAGTCTTTTAACCACTTTGACAACTGTGTGCTAGTGTTGTAGTATGTGTGTAATATAGTATAGAGCTGACATATTTTTGTGGGTTTTGGGGAATGCAATGGTTGACAAGAGCTGCTTACCTGGGTTCCAAATTGTTGTCCTGAATGAATCCTGTCAGTAGGGGGCGGTCCATCTGATAGTATGGGAGGGTTCCACCAGGCTGGTCATCAATTCTTCAACTACGACGGTAAGGTCTCCATTTGTCCTTTTCTGGGGTTAATTTATGTACTGCTTGAGTATGTGTGTTACATTATGTGGTATAGATTCATGCAGTTTTTTTGAAAGATTTTTTTGTGTGTTAGTATTGACTCCAGAAATGAAGAGGGTGGAAGAAGTGTTTTTTGAGAGTGTCTGGGGAAAAAAATTGTGAGAAGTTTTTGCAAGAAGAGTAGAACAAGTGGAGAAATGTGTGTCAACCGTTTTGTGTGAGTATCAGCAAGAATGAAAGGAGAGGAGCACTGCAAGACCACACTTACGAGACCAGAGGTGCCATATACCTGAAGACAATGGAGATTGTGGTCGAGCTGAGAAAACTATCTTTGTAAATTAAATGGAATTAATAATACACATTGTTATTCAAAATAGATGTTCAAGGGGCTGTCTACAAGGCTGTCAACTTTGGTTGTAGGGGCATACAACGGCTAACACTAGACAGAGGAAGACAGACTTGAAGCTTAAAACAGACTGATATGACAACAGAAAGTTGTGGCTCCCATCAAGACTGGTGACTTAAGGCCCTGCTGTGGCCTAACAGTAGGGCACTGGGTTACTACGCTGGTGACCGGGTTCGATTCCAGCTTGATTAATTTGCCAATCCTTCCCCATCTCTCTCCCCCCACTCATTTCCTTTCTCTCCTCCACTGTCCTGTCAGAAATAAATGTATAAAAATCCCCAAAATATATATACGGTATATAAAAAAGACTGGCGACTCAATTTCGCATTTATGTAAAGTAGTGTATCCTGTGCTTCAATATGTGACATATTTGGACATTTCTTTGGTGGAAGGACAACGTTAGTGAAGAAATTGAGTGGGCCTGAAAGTGTAGTTGGGATTTGACCTGAGTCCCCTTTGCAGCCTGTATCTGGGTCGAGATGCAGCATTGGAAAAGTGCTTGTCGTGACTAAACGTGGGCAATGTTTTTTTTTTAAAAAAAGAAGAAAATTGTAAAGCCCAAAGTATATAATTATACCAACACAGGCTCTTGCTATGTTTAGGATTGCACATGTGTGCTCGACACAGATTTTGTCCTCGATATGATCTGAGCAAACTGTCCGCTCAGCACCAAAGTTTTGGGCCCGTGAGGGGCTTGTGTTCGTGTGTGTGTGTGTGTGTGTGTGTGTGTGTGTGTGTGTGTGTGTGTGTGTGTGTGTGTGTGTGTGTGTGTGTGTGTGTGTGTGTGTGTGTGTGTGTCCATGGCATGTATCTTAAAAGCACCACCTCACGACTAAGAAAAAAATGACATTATCTCTTTTCACTTGTACTGTTATTGACATTCATACTAGGTCTCATGTGCATTAAGCCATTGCTTTATACAAAAAATGCATTGCTATTTGTAATTGGCACATGTTCTACTTGGTTTCGAAACCATGGATGCTCTGTTGGCAAAATTATTTTTTCGCTGCAGCAAGTCAATTACACCATACTCATTAGTTCTGTAAGTTAGGTAGCTATTTATGTTGTAGTTAGGTGAGCAAAAACAAACAAAAAACATTAAAAAGTGCAGGCTGGCAAAAAAAAATCTCAAAAAAAAAGTTCTTTGACCTAGATTTTATGACGAGCTATTACCCTGAGCATGTTAGCAGTCAGAAATAACTGACTGATAAATAGGCTCGCAAGCTTACAATATTTCTTACTTCAGAGGAATGGTATCCCCCCCACACAGAGAAAAATGGTTACCAAATAAATATATAAATACATTCCTTAAGTTCATTGTAGAATACAAAACCTATCAACTTCACATGAATACATTGTGTGAATGTGTTATCTTAATGGCAAAACAGAAAAGTATTAAATAATGCATAAAATAAGTAAGAAAGAAAAAAACGATTTCCTCTGTGTACCAGGTACCTATGGAGGAGAGGACCGTCATCATGGTTGGGGCAGATCAGGACCCGAGAGGAGGCCTCAGGGCTACAGGTAAGTAGCGTACAACAGCACAGTCTCATAACCAGTGCTGTCTTTTTTCTGTTTTTGAACTTTATTTAAATTTTTCAATAATTTAAAGAAAGAATGAAAAAACATGAACACACTGTCCGGATTGGAATGCGGCAGCCATCGGCAAATAATGTCCGATATGTTCATTCAATCACTGCAATGTGAATGATCCACTTGGTATTGGCCCTGTACTTTCCAATACAGAGTATCGATACAACACTTTTCTTTCGTAACGGTTTGTTACTGGTGGCAACCAAGATTTTCAAATATGTACCAGAGCCCTTGGCATGATTTTTCAAAGCCATTTGACCAAGTGGCAAGGTTGGATGCAGAGAGCATACCCGTCGCATGTCATGTTTACGCGGTCGCTTACACAGACCCTAAACCTAACCATCAGTCATGTTGCTGTGAGGGTGTAGTTTTGGCTGCAGCTGAGGTTTTAGATGCCTAATGCTCAAATATTGCTGCTAGTCAATGAGTCGAAAAGTGATATTTAAGTGATGCTGGAATGATACTATGTTTTGTAGATGTTTTGTTTTGTCTTTTGTTTGTCATTTTGAAAATGTTTTTAAATGTAATGTTCAGCGTGGACTTGGCCACTGCACATTATTGCCTCAGTCAAGCCTGTGTGTATTAGATAAGGGTTTTCTGTGCAAAGCCAGAGTGTTTGCATACCATGGAAATAGAGTTGTTTTCCTGATTAGAGACCAAGATAAATTATAAAGGGTGCAATAAGTTCTGATTGAAGCCCTTGACCAAAGATCACTGTAATACATGCATACGGTAGTTAATTCCATCGGCCTACAATGTGTTGTACTTCTGATACCTATACTTGTACTTTTGTCTTTTGTTAGGCCACGGAAGTTTCAGTATCAGGATTGGGATGTTCCCGAGGACGATTTCTTCTAGAAGACGATGCCAAACGCTAGGAAGGTGACACATGAAGGAACACACCATTAGTAGAGCGCTGTGTGTGTGTGTGTGTGTGTGTGTGTGTGTGTGTGTGTGTGTGTGTGTTTGTGTGTGTGTGTGTGTGTGTGTGTGTGTGTGTGTGTGTGTGTGTGTGTGTGTGTGTGTGTGTGTGTGTATGTATGTGCATTAGGCATGGTACGGTTTGTGTCGCAAACCGAAATCGTACGGTTTGCATGTCACGGAACGGGGTAGCGCGCAACCGCACGGTGCCCACGGTTTCCAAAAAAAAAAAGAGAGAGTGACCACCGGCGGACGAGGCAATTAAAATCCTACTACTTTTACAAGCATAAAACACAAAGACTACGTAGGATATTGAGTGTGGAAAGACTGATTTCTATCAGCCAACTGAAAGGCATAATGTAACAGCATGCACCAGCTGACTAGGCTACAGTAGCCTACGAGCAAGCGCAGGTCGGTCAGGAGCGCCTCCCTCTCCCCCCTCTCTCCACGTTAGCGCAAGTGACTGCCCCCAGCCTTTATTCTGACCAATTTAAATTAAATGAACATGAATTTACAAAAAATGACAGATTAGCAGAACAAAGTAGACTTACGTTACAGTAGCCTAGTGTAGGTTATATCCACGTGGCATTGGGTGGGGATTCCGGACGGCATAATGCCAGATATGAACATATCCATCAGATTCACTGCGCTGTCCTTAACTGTAGGCCTAATTACATGTAGCCAGTTAAACTCTGATGGAATGAGGGGGACTTTGTAATGTTGCCTAGTTAACATTGATGTTTAACACTATAACCAAAATAAAATGACTGTTTTAACAGGCTCAGATTCACAGGAGTTTTGTGAAACATTCTTGTGAATACACTTCTAAAAAACGATCTTTTTAAATTATTTGTTACCTTAACTTTCACATTTTAACATAACTTAACCCTATCACTTGTTCACTTGAAATTGAATTTGACTTCTGATTTTACTTCTATGCTTCTCACGGCCGGCAGTTTCATGATAGGAAGCAACTGATTCATCCTAAGCGCAAAACTCGCAGAAAGCGGTATCAAAATAAAAGTCCAATTCGTTCTCAGTGTGTCATTAACCAAAATAGTCATACTGCACTGACCTAATGGTCTCATTGCCTACAGGAGTGTAGCTGTTTTATTTTTACACGTCAAATGTGTTATAGTATGTAATTTTTGAATATTTGTCACCTTAAATGTTATGACTTAGTTCTCCCTTTTTGTGAAATAAATGGAAGCATGTTAAAATCATTGATAGGATATATTTTCTCTTTCAGTAACTTCACCTTGTTAGGTTAAATTAAGTCAAATTCAACATACCCATGATAAGCTTACATTTTCATTCTAATTTCTATTTTAGACATTTACGGTGAATAATACATTTTACTTAAAAAATAATAATTAAAAAAAAAATAAACAGAACCGTACAAAACCGAAAACCGTGATCTTGAAACCGTGATATGGACCGAATCGTGACTTTTGTGAACCGTACCACCCCTAGTCTGTATGTGTGTTTGTGTGTTTGTGTGTGTGTGTGTGTGTGTAAATATATTGTATGTTCAAGTTTAAATGTTCTATTTCAGTGTTCTGAAGGTTGTGACCAGTTAATGTGATCTGTTAATCGTATAGATTTGTGTGGCATAGCTACATGCCTGTTTTCTGTTTACACGTACATTACTGGGAAGGGGTAGAGGTCAGCCAGTCGTTTTTAAAGGACCAGAAAGCAGTTTTACCTTGTGTTGAAAGGGTTAGGCTTGATTTATGATCAGGTCACACGTATATCACACCAGTTTATGTTCAGTACCCGTTTTTAGATACTGCATGATTTACAGGTACCTTTTAACATCAATCAGTTTTTACTGTTCAATTCCAGTTATAGACCGAAGTCTTTGCCTTTTTTGTATGACTTAAGAATATGTAAATACATTTTGTACTGTTGTTCATTCATGACCCGTGTCTCTTTATTCATGTTAGTGGTCTTCCTCGTAATATCTTGTACCCCATGCCAAACAAATGTTTCTGTTGTATCAAAGCAACAGTTGGCGTAAACAAGATCAAATAAGTCCTTTATGGAGGTCTGCAAGATCTGAATAATTGTGATGGAAGTCAGGTACATGAAGTAATAATTAGTTTAAATGTTTGGTAGATTCAGTAAAATTGTTCATTAGTCCTGATTAAATCCTCTGTAGGCATAACTTTCAAAGTGGCCACCAGAGGGAGTAAGAGTACTATTTGTGAACGCTGACTCATACTCATCAGTTGCGTTCATAGTTGAAATCGTCTAGTACAATCTGTCACAACATTTGTTTTTGTCTCGCGTACTTCCTTTTTTCATATCATGAGCACCACCTCGATATCCGTTTTTCAACCCCAATGTCATTACTAGAGTCTATTAGACAGTCTTATAGCCTGGCTATTATCTTCCCTACTCTGGGTAAAAGCATTACTTATGTTGGTTGGCTGGTTATATGTGGTAAGCTGTACCCTATAGTCTCTAAGCAGGGTCACTCAGGAGTGATTCAGCACTGCTGCCACAGGCAGGCTCATGTGTGTCAGTAGCAGGGCCCCTGACAGCTTTGGCCAGGCCCAGGGCCAAGCCCTCTGAAATGTCCCCCCACTAAATAATGAGGACCCAATTCTCCCCATCCTCTCCCTGGGCTGGGGACACCTGACCTGACCCCTTTGCCCAGGGGCGGAGTGGCCCACCTTTTCCCACCGGGAGAATTTTCCCCTCGGCGGCCCTCTTTAAAAAAAAAAACAAAACAAAAAAACAAAGCGAACAACATGGTTTCCTAACCAAAAAGACAAAAGCCACGAAATCTGCAGTCGTACTACATGTGAACATTAGTGTAGTCAAAATATCAACCTGAATTGGAGAATGTAGCCTACACCTTGATGAAATGCACAGCCAGTGGTTTAGTCTATGTAAAACGCAGGTATACGCACCCATTTCAAAATGTCAGGGATTGCAGTATACCCACTTAAAATGGATTGATCCATTATTTACAATAGCACAAATATATACAGTACACATAAAAAATGCTCAAATATACAGTATACCCACTTCAAAAAGTAGACTACACCACTGGAGCCATCATCACAGTCCAAAGCTTTCATAGGCCTACTAGGTTAGGCTTAGGGTTGCCAACCGTCCCTTGAAATACGGAATCGTCCTGTATTTAGAGATAAAAGTACGGGTTCCGTATTGAACTGAAACGGGACACGGGACGTTAGAATGCAGGAAATTACATCTAAGAAATGCAAAATTTTCTGGGGGACGACCCCCAGACCCCCGGCACGATGAAGTGTCCCGTATTTTTTTCATTGACAGTTGGCAACCCTAGTTAGGCTACATCACACTACTGTTCCATGCAAATGTGCACTCCACTATCATTTTGACAGTTTGAAATTGAAATATCGTTTAAGGAAGACGGATGAGCATGGGCACAAAGTTTTGAGTATGGGGATTTTTAGAAGAGTAGGCTCACAAAATATAGTATAGTAGCCTATAGCTTACAAAAAGTCTGTCTACATTGTGCAATAAACCCACCATGCAGCAAATAAGCCAAACCTAGCTACTTCAAAGCACAACTATAAGTCAACAAAATGTATAACCAAACGGTGTAGGCCTACCTTAAAACGCTGTCTTCGTCGCAGCAAATGTCTTTGTTTCTTGCAATTACATTTTAATCCACAGTTTAGGCTACACACCCAGCACTGCTCACATCAGAATCTTGTGTGGTAATTATTTTGTTCCATTTCTTCAGACATTACATAGGCTACATCCTAAATGTGCCATATATAAATATATGTATGATATAGGCCTACCATTATTTCGACTGTAAGGAGATATACCTCTAGTTCTAACAAACCAATGCCATCAAAACATGTACAACGTGTTTTCCTGCTTAGCTGCAGTTCACTTCCTTACCACTTGGTGGAGTATGTTCGTAACCCAAGTCAATAACCACAGAACAAGTGAATCTGGAGTGGCAGACTGTAAACTGTAACAGTCATGTGGAAATCGGAAAATAAATCACAACTGACTAATATTTCCGTTCCTTGGTAACCAATCTAAATATCACAGGTTCTTGAAATACTGAAAACGAAACTATGTTACTAAGATCTAGTAAACTTCCGCGATCTACGGTGTATGAACATTATCAGTAGAGAAGGGGTGTGGCCAATTTACTGTTTGACACCGTCACTGAGGTATTGCGGTCGGGTAAACGGTATATATACTCTTGAGTCAATCTCTTTTCAAACAAGAAATGATATATAGCTCGTTCACATTAGCTTTGACACTGAAACACTTTAAGGCCAGCTGAAAATATACTGCGGCCAAACACTTTAGGGCCGGCTGAGAACATGATAAGGCCGTTGTAATATATTTCGCGGCCGCGGCCCACCGGGACAAGTCCCCGATCTCCCGATGGCCACTCCGCGCCTGGCTTTGCCCCCTGTCGGCTTCCCTGGTTGGGGAGATTCCCAAGGGGCGTGTTAAGACTGGTAGTCATTCTTTACGGCAGGGGCTCTCTAGGTTCAAAGGTCATTGTGTATAACATCCCCCACTTCACCCCATCAGCCATACAGCACTGTGGAATGTGACAGAATGTATAGCATATCAAAACAGAACGCCACCATGCCCATGTCAACATGTCACATGTGTATCGAGAGTAGATGTTGGAAAATTACACGCTGTTTGTTTACACATACCTGGGTATTATCAAAAACAAAGACCTTTCCCTTTATTTGTGGCATTCGTTTACATACAAACCCTTTTGCCCATTTTCCCTCTGAAAAATAAATATAAAAAAAAAATCCTTCAAAAGTGGAGATTTTTGAAAACTCAGTATATACATGTAAACAGAAAAACAGAGATTTCAATGGCTTTTTCCTTGCCGCACACAGGCTTCACGTATTTATGACAACTCTGGATAGTATATTTACTCCCCGATGGTATGGTATGCTATGAATGTTTATCAAAATACCCGGCTATTGTTGTAGTCAGTGTCTTAGTTACAGTACACTGACCGATCGAAAATTCAACATTTATATTTTGTTGACAATGAAAAGAGGTGGCGACAGAGCTGAAAATTATTTATCACCCTCTCCTCAAACTGTTCATTCCATAATTTTTCATTCTATCCTATTTTTAATTCACATTTTAATCACATTTACGATAGGCTACTTTCAGCTAGCCAGTATGACTTCAACATAGTTGAACTTTCACCCCTGTTTTACCCCCAATCAGCAGTCAAACTCACAGACAAGTCAGAAAGCAGACGAGGTGTAACTTACAAAACCGGCTCTTTTTTATTGACTAACATGCCTCCATTAGAATTAATATCAGACATTTTCATTATGTATAAATTCCATTCAAACTTCAAAACCAACCTTATTATTAGAAAACATTATAATGAATCATTGTACACCATCGAAAGAGGAAACAGTAAAAAGATAAAAGAATGAAATACTTTGAAGATTTAATTAGATATTTTCATATACTTATACTTTCAGAAAGCTGGGCTTCTGTAAAATACTATGGACTGTAATACATCACAATTATCGGGGGAAAAGAACGTACAAAAACTGCTCATCACTGTGCATTTACTTTAAAACGCTCAAGAACAAAAACATACAGACAAATAAAACCAACAAACGCATATCATAATAATAATAATAATAACTTTTGAGTAACTCTTGTAAAATATACAGCCCTCTGCTAAAATGAATGGGTGTGCACACAGCAGGGGCTCCTGGGAACGGCTTCCTTCAAAACGTCCTCCAAAACGTCCCCAAACCCACAGAGGCGGGCAGACAGGAGTGAGAAAATAAAAACGTCCTGCCATATATTCAGGCTTTTACATTTTTTTCACTACCCTAACTGGGTGTTCACCAGCATTTGGCCGGTTGGCGGGTGTTGATTTAGAGCCCTGCATGTATTCCTTTTGACTGTCTCCTCAACACTGGTGATTTCACTAATGATCTCCTCAAAATCTATCATTCAGCTGTTTCGCTGGACAGGAACAAATGTGTGGCAGGACTTGATACTTTCTGACCCCAAACTGTCGGAACTACCTCTGCCCAACAAACCCCTAGGTGCAAAGGTAAACCCAATCATCTATATTTAAAATAAACACAGCACCACTGGGGCAACTTAATTATTTTTCGTAAAATTTCTAACATTAAAATAAAAATAAGAATTAACATAGGTGTGTCTGTGTGTGGGTTGCAATGCCAGTGCAAACACACGACAACCACTAGGGAAAAAATCATGGCTGCTGATTGGTTCAGAATATTATTTTGTTAAATATTGACTGGCTTGTGCTCTCGAACAATGAAAATCCACTTTTTAGGTCAATGTTGGGGGTGGCTGAATAAAAATTGGTTAAATAAATGTATTGTAAGTCTATTGGTAGCCTGTATTGCTATACAGGGGTCTGGTAATGGCTTCAATCCATGTTATTAGAGACACATGCCAGCAGAGACATGTGTGGCTGGTTTAAGTTATACTGGGAAGAGGCTCAGAGCGGTATGGTGGCCATATTGTTACGCCATCCTCCTCCGACCAGACGAGATCACAATCTCTAAGCCTGAGAGCAGCAAAACCTCAGGAAACTTTCAATTCATTTGGAAGTTTTGACCCCCCCCCAGCTTGCCATGAAACGGCTCTTTCAAGAGCCGGGAATAACACTGGTTACGGTCGTTTATGTGGCCTGACCATAGATTATGATATGTGGTATAGATAGTCTCTACACGAGGTGAGGGGGTCAATTTGGCAAATCATCATTGTGCCACACAGCAACCACCAGGACAGATGACCCCCCCACTCCCTCCTTTTGTCACTGTGGGTCTCGCTGTGCTCCTGCTGTCGGAACTGTGCAAACACATCTTCTTTCTTTCTCTCCACACACACACACACACACACACACACACACACACACACACACACACACACACACACACACACACACACACACACACACACACACACACACTTTTTTTTACCCTTGCCTCGGCCGCAACCCTGGAATGTCTTAGCAATAGAAAACAAAACAACTTTATAATACAAAGTCAAAGGATTAAAATACGATTTATATACTCAAATACGATAGAATAAAAACACAACATGGGTGGTGATGACGGTATGTTTCAGGAAAGGGCTCTGGGTGCTCAAAGTGCTGGACCACTGACATCAGATTGAAGAAATTGATGGTATACTGTACTACTACTAACTTTATCCCGGAGCTTGTATTGCACATCTTTAAAATGTCAGGGACATCTGATGTTAATTTTATTTAACATTGTGCTAACGTTGCCTTAACGTTGCCAAGACATGGCGACTTGCTTGTCGCTAATAAGAGCAAAAATCTCTCCACAGGAACAAAAAAGATGTAAAGAAATGTGGACTTGGGTTCAGGTGTCACATTGTGGTATTTACATAAAAGACATGCACGATTTTAACAACAGCTCTCTCCCTTTACCCTGCCAGACTGCTCTCTCTCTCGCTCTCTGCCTCTCTCCATTCCTATCCCTTCTTTGTTTCAGTCTCTCCCTCTCTCTCATAAGCTGTGTAAAACAAGATACATAAAACACATTTTTTTAAAGTGACGATCACCAGAACAAAACAGTCAACAGAACACAGACAAAACAACATGTGTACATGTGCTCCCTTGAAATGCATATGGTATGACATCCCCAAGGAACAGAAACAAAATGCTTTGTTGAGAAATGTCCATGTTAATAACATTCCAAAGAAAAAAAGGTCTTGTTTTGAAATATCCATGGTCCAAATACGCAGGAAATAAATGTGTTTTAGATGTTTGTTGCTGGCGGGGTGACTAGGCGAAGAAAGTCACCATGTTTCACAAAAGATCTTTTGTATTCCTTTCTGCCTATTTCCATGTTTCCATCTCAACTCTCTCCTTGGCTGTCCATCCCTTTTGACTGCAGTGGCTCTGGTTGTCCTCAAGGGGGCAGCATTGCCATAATGTCTCCTCCGCATCCCTGGATCCTCACCAACGTGCAGAGAACCAGCTCTGCTCATTTCACTCCGCATCACCTCAACTTTATTTCATTGCATGTGATTGGTCAGTCTGTCTGTCCGTCACTCCTGTTTGACCAATGGGGCTGAGTTTGTTGGCTCAGATGAGGGCGTGGCGTCGGCGGTGCAGGGCCAGGTGGTCCGAGCGGGAGAAGGAGCGGTCGCAGTCGCCGCATTTGAAGGGCTTGACGCCCGTGTGCTTGCGGTAGTGGCGCGTCAACTCGTCCGAGCGGGCAAACTTCCACGTGCAGCCGTCCCACGTGCACTTGTATGGCTTCTCACCTGCACAGGTGAGACAAGCACTCACAGGTAAGGTCAAGATCAAAATACCTTTCATGTGCA
>NC_085868.1:7974034-7979034 GCF_034702125.1 Engraulis encrasicolus | reverse complement strand
GTGTGAAATCCAACACATGCAATTTGCAGCTGCCATAGTTAGGTTCTGATTCCTATCTACAAATGCACTGTTTCCAGTCAAAAATGACTGTCCTCTAACAGAATCATTAGCAATACATCATAAACCTATTTTTTATTTACATGGATATGTTTTCATGACAAGTGATGAAGTATTACTTTAGGCCTACAGTCCAGCATATGCATATTATTAAATTCAAAAAGTGAAAGCTCTTCAGCACAGCATTATCGTCAAATTATCGTTATCGTGAAAATTCTAAAAATTATCGAGATAACTTTTTTTGCCCATATCGCCCACCCCTAGTGTGTTCACATACGTCGATGTCCGTCAGCACACACTCATCTGCTCTGCCGCTACTGTAGCACCTGCTGCCTTTCTGATTGGCTACATGGGGAGCCGTATGTTTGTGTGTCAGAGAGAGATTGTGTGTTTGGGCACAGGACAGTCCAGTGTAGGGTGACCAGCTGTCCGGACTTCGGCCGGACAACCCCGCCCCTTAACTTTCTAACCTAGCGTCCTTGCGCGCACCCATTGCTTCGACTTGCCGAATCCCCGCCTCCGTGGAGAAAACAGTGAAGTTGGCATTCTAAACTGTAGGCAGAAATCAGGGAACAGCGCTGCCATCTTACCTCAGACTAAATTCAGCTGCCAACAGCAGTTTTACTTGTAAAACAATATTTTTGGGGGGAAGGATTTTCGCATTTCATTATCTCACTCCGATAAAGGAGTCATCAGTACCACTAACTTAATATTGTATCAGAGACGGCAGGTTACGATAGACAAATCCTTCCGTTGTTGTCTGTGTAGGCTATTTCGTTTTTTTATTATTTTTTTATGTATTTTGGGTAGTCATGCATTCGTAGGCCTAATAGCCAACAATTAATTTGATTAACTTTGAGGTCAGAAGTGTGTTTATCAGCGGTGTTTTAAGGGAGGCAAACCGCTTCTGTCAACCTTTTTTTCATGCAGACGCTGGATGGAGCCCAAAATACAGACAGCGCCCGTGCAGAAAGACGTTTCTTTGCCCTGTTTGTAAAGTTGTGAGAACCCTCGTATCGTTGTAAAGGCATTTAGCGGACAAACTTAGTTGCACCATGCGTTGCCACCAGTGCAGGAAAAAATAGGAAACAGACAGTAGACAATAATATAGTTACCTTATTTAACTTTCATACAGTCAGTTAATGAACTTCATATAGGGCTATTGCACGGAGATTTCCCCGACATAAGGCGACAGCAATACAGTTAATTCGCTGGGCGAAGTATGGGGTTATATCTGGAGTATCATGGCGGCCGCAGATATCGGAAACGTGACCGACTGTCAAGGTCTAGTTTGCGTCAATGACGTTGCCTCGCATCTCGAGGCCATATGCAAAAGGCTAGGAGGAAAGGAAAGACAAAGAGAGGGACACACGGACGTCGTGAACAGGTCGTAAAAACGGACCGATGGCCACCCTAGTCCAGTGTCCAGTGAAGCCAGGCATCTCAGAAAACAACCTGACTACCACCCACACACAATGACCCTTTCACATTCCCCCCACTCACACACACACATACACTGACTACTTTACCTACCATTTCACCTGCCCCCACTCAAGCAGTCAAAGACACACACACTATTGTATACAGACATGCTTGCCCACACACACACGCATACGCACACACGTACACACACACGCGCACACACACACACACACACACACACACACACACACACACACACACACACACACACACACACACACACACACACGCACGCACAGGCCAATTAACCACTGCCTCGCTCACCTCCCCTCTCCCACTCTCACACCTGTCCATTACCGTATGTCCATATCAGCCCACTCACTCAATTACTGAGTCGCTCTCCTTCCCACACTAACTCACCCGGCCATTCATTTGACCACTCTGACACACACCTGCAGGGACCAATTATGACTCCACACCAGGTTTCAACAGAGTTTGGGGGTTGGTGAAGATGTTAGAAAGCCTTTGTTGTTGGGGGTTCAGGGGTTGTGAAAGTACAGTGCTTTAAAAGTGCAATTTGAACACAAAATGAGGACATAAGGGTTTGATGTACTAGCTCGGAGGCTTTGGCTTCAGGTCCCCCTTGGCTCTTGGGCCCCTGGGCCTGGGCCCCTTATGCCCTTGCAGTAATCCGTCCTTCCACAACTGCCTTGTCTTACTCACCTGCCTAACCACTGAAACACTTACTTGCCAACTCACCTGTCCTGGGGTGCATTTCTCGAAAGCGTAGTTGTTAGCAGTTAGCAACTTGGGTAGTTGCCAATGGGAATTTGCATTGCAACCAACAAAGTAGCTAGGTTAGTTAGCAACTATGGTTATGAGAAATGCACCCCTTCTCAGTCACTCGTTTGCGCCACTCACCTGTCCTGGTTAGCCATTTCAACTTGCCCATCTAGCCCCACCTACACAGTCATATTGTCCACTGGCTCACTCGTGTGCAGCATGTATCCTGTGTGCCTATTCGTTTGCTACCCACTTACCTCCAACTAGCTGACTCAGTCGGTGGCCCCTCTTATCTACCACACCATCTGCCCCACCCACTCACTCTCTCAGCCACCTACTTATCTGTCCTACTGACCTGGCAACCCGTTAGTTACTGTGGAAAGTGTGGTCGAGCACGCACACATGCACATACACACACGCGCACACGCACACAGACACTAAGAACTTGTTCACAGAGTGCACAAGGAGAAATAATGTAGAGGCCATGTACACTCTCTCTCACACTCTCTCTTACTCTTTCTCTCTGCTCCTTCCCCCTGCTCCTTCCCCCTACACACACGCACTCACACACACTTAAGCCTGGCTCAAACTACACGACTATCGCGCCGATTCTCGGCTGAAAACCCCCCTTACGACAATCGCTGGAACGTTACCCCCCCAGGACCATCGCAAGCGATTGTCGGGAAAGATTTCCTCGTCGTGAGCGACGTTCTGAGATAGAACTTTGGCAGCTCAAAAAGTCGCCGATCGCTAGTCGTAGAAATCAAACAGTGTTTGATATTTGCGAATGGAAATAGAACATCGGGCATTGTCTCGGTTGCTGCGAGCAGCGACAAGATTGACAGTTGCGATTCTCTTCTAGTGTGCGGTGCACCCCGACGCCAAAATCGGACACACAATCGCTAGTCGTGTAGTTTGAGCCTGGCTTTACACACACACACATGAGGAGAGGAGTACTCACTCTTGCACGGCGCGTGCGATGGACAGCGCGGTAGATCCGGTCTCGTTGACGCTGTCCAGGGTGACATTGGGCAGGTCGTCATCATCACTGTCACTATGGCATCGTCGCGGAGACGGCCTATCAGGGACGCGGTGGGAAACTAACAGGGGACAAGAAAGTGCAGAGAGGTGTTAAAGTGACATAGGCTACATTCATACATACATACAGTACAAAACATACAGCACACATGCGCGCGCACACACACACACACACAGACACACACGCATACACACATACAGTTGAGGACGATATTACTAGCCCCTCTCCTGAAATTAGACATATCTCTTCATTGATCATTGAGAATGATCATTATTAATAAATGTGTGTTATTCTGGAAACAAATACACCATGGAGATAGTATCCAATAAGTTAAATTTGAACTTTTCCATTTTCACAATGAGTTTAAACAAAAAAGTGTAAAAATGGCAAGGACAAAATTATTAGCCCCCTTATCATTAATAGTCAATACAGTGCCATTTATGAACAACAATTGACACCAGGCACTTTGATTAGTTGTTAACTATGTTGGCACATGTCCTACCAGGGATTTTGGCCCATTTTGTTCATCGCAAATAGTTAAGCTGGTCCAAATGGCATGGATGTTGAGGATGGACATTCATTTTCAGCACTCTTCAAATACTATCTAAATGATTGAGGTCTGAACCACTCCATGATCATGGTTTTAGTATCCTTGAGGAACATTTGAACTATTTTGGATGCAAGTTTTGGGTTATTATCTTATTGAAAGATCCAGTGAAGATCTTAGCTCCCTCTATGAGCATATTTTTGCAAGGTCACTTTCCACATTCTATCATAATTTTCAGTTTTTATGGTGCCGTACACCCAAACAAGGTTTCCTGTAGCTGAGGCTGCCACAGAATGATGCATCCACCACCATGTTTAATTGTGGAAACCATCTTATAACGATTCAAGGCCTATCCCTTTCTTCACCTGACAGAAGCAGAATTCATGCATCGAAGCAGGTGCAATTGAATATCATCAGATGAAAGCAGAGATGTTCAAAACTCATTTTTGACTTTCAAATGTTCACAGGCAAAGCTCAATAACACTCGGATATGCACTGCCTTTAGTAAAGGGGTTCTTCTGTGATGATGGCCCCAAAGCCCAAGATGATGACAAGCCCTAACAACTGTCTTTCTTGGTGGGGGAAAAAACTCCAGGTGAGGCCAGGTCAATAACAATCATCTAGGCAGGTGTCCAATGCTTCTTTGGTCTAATGAGGCCAAGCAGTTTCTACAGTTACACACAGTGGCGGGGCATCAAGTTTAGTCTGTTATTCAGCCTCAGACACAGGGAGTCTGGGTCTGAATCTGGATTGCTGGGTCTTCCAACAACTTTGTAACCCAAAGCATACATTTAGATTAGTTCAGAGGTTCTTCAAGGACACTAAAACCATGATATTGGAATCGCCTGCTCATAGTCCAGTCCTCAATCCCACTGAGAGTCTGTGGTTAATGTCTATGCTCAGCATCCATGCGATTTGGACCAGCTAGAACACTTTGCAGTGAAGAAATGGGCCAAAATCCCTAGTGGGGCATGTGCCAACCTAGGTAGCAACTTATCAGAGCCTGTTGTCAGTTTTGGTTCATAAATGCCGCCATATTGACTATTAATGATCAGGGGGCTAATAATTTTGTCCTTGTCATTTTTGCCCTTTTTTGTTTAAACTCATCGTAACAATAGAAAAATCAAAATTCAACTCATTGAACATTATCTC
>NC_085868.1:7964034-7969034 GCF_034702125.1 Engraulis encrasicolus | reverse complement strand
TGTGTGTGTGTGTGTGAGAGTGAGAGAGAGAGAGAGAGAGAGAGAGAGAGAGAGAGAGAGAGAAAGAGATCGATTGTTTGGTATAGTTGTATTCTTTGTATTGTGCTGTTTAATGTTGAAAAACTGATTTTAAAAGTTTACAAAATATACAGCATAATGTATATAAAAGTACAAGGGACAGGATCACAGATCACGATGCAGGGCCAGTGTGTGTTTGGCCCTGGCGAGACACACTATAAAATCATCCAGAAAAAGATTCAGTGTCTAACGAAAGCATCAAATTATAACATTGGCTCACTAGAGCGGCTGAACTTGAGGACTTCATGGAAATGAGCTCAGATTAATTTTTGCCTGTGACCATAACCAATTGGAATGCAGACTAGACTACTGTGCATGGCTGAGCTAAATCAAACTTAATATGTTTCAATCACAAAAGTAATGTGTAAACACGAAACGTCACAGTGTCTTTGGAGATTTTAAAGCTTTTTGAAGACTTTTAACGTGATTTAGTTGGTCTTTAGTTGGCTCTAACATTTGATGTGAAATGCACAGGAACAGCAGGGCAAGAGCAATGCATTTTGGGAGATGTTAATTTGGCCCTTACTGTATCCAATATATCCAGTTGCATATCCAATTATATCCAATTTAATGTAGGCTAATCTAATTTCAATGGTTAAGAAAGATCAAACCTTTGACTGTTCCAGTTATCAAAGTAATGTGTGAACAGAAAATGACAGTCTCCAATGATTTTTACAGTTTTTTTCTGTTCGCCAAAGCACATTTTTTTGTAAGTTCAGCTGCTTTTGCGGAACTCTTCACACAGATGCACAATCCTGTGTCCAAATTAGCCAAACATATTGCACAAAAAACACTTTGCTCTCAGTTTACTTTACTTTGTACTCAATTTATAACAAACACTTTGCAAAATGTAACAAAAAGAATCCATTGCACAACACTCCTTTTACATAACAGTGAACACAACTCAATGCTTTACACACAATTTGCAAATGACGAAGACATTTGAGGAGGTTAGGATGAAGTCCTAAAAAATGTTGTACTCTGTGAATGGAGAAACTGAGGGGCAAAGTGTGTTTTTAGTTTCTACTGTCTGTGTCTAGTTGCAATCTGTAGTACGTAGTAATGTAATGGGTGTGTTAACGATTTGGTACAAAACATTTCTTTCTTCAAGTGTGTGTAGAGTTTAGTAAACTGTGTTGGGTTTTGCAATATATCGACACAGTTTTGCTGATTTGGTATGAAGTTGTCGTATTTGTGTGGAGAGTTCGAAGTTACCAAAAAATGAGCTTTAGTGATAGAAAAAAATAGCAGCTGTTAAAGCAGTTATGTAGACTACGTGTCTTTTGATGCAAATACACAGTAACAGCATGGCAAGAGCAATGCATCGTGGGAGATGTTGGTTTAGCCATTCTTGTCCAGCTACCGCAGAGAGCGAAAGCAGAGATAGCACTTTGCGATAAGCAAAAGAGAGGTTTATATGACCTTCAGGGAAAATCAAGAAGGGGGAATTCACCCTGACCACCCAAAAAACTGTACACTCGCAACAATAGTCAACGACCGAACAAACCAAACTAAACGGAACAACGGGTGGCGAAAAACTCCATCGCTGCATCGACGGAACAATCACTTCCCACAGAGTCCGATTATTAGGCCCACCATGTGCGTTCTAGAATATTCTCCACACATGTTGTGTTTGCTTTGGTTCTGTGATCGCTGGACCTCAAAAATTCCGACATGCACTTAACACCGCATTGTTTGGTGTTTTTGTTTTCTTCATGTGTGTGTTGGACGCCGGGGGGTTGCGTTTCCTTCGGCTCGTTGGCACTGTACTCGATTTGGGGTTTTTCTGCTAAGATCCGCAGGGCCCTTGCGTGTGTGTGTGCGTGTGTGTGTGTGTGCGTGCGTGCGTGCGTGTGTGTGTGTGTGTGTGCGTGTGTGTGTTCAGGCCTTGCTGCTGTCAGCGCTGATCACCGTGACGGGCTGCACGTAATAACATCCCGATGTGCTGGTGACACTCGAGAACACATCAGCACACACACACACACACACACACACACACACACACACACACACACACACACACACACACACACACACACACACACATAGTGTTGCTTCATATCGCTCTGTATGTTTGGATGCATGGGTGTGTGCATGTATGTACAGTATGTTCATACACTATGTGTGTGTGTGTGCGTGCACATTTGCGTGTGTGCCTGCGTGTGTGTGTGCATGCGTGCACGCGCGTGTGTGTGTGTGTGCATGCCTCTGTGTGTGTGTGTGTGTTTGTGTGTGTGTGTGCGTGCATATATTTTGCCCTGCGTCACCTCTTGTGTGCTCTGCTTTGTCTAGATCTGTTCTGCTACTTCTTGTGCAAGTGGCTGATCACTGAGAAAAACAATCCTTTGAGGTTTCTCGAGGTGACCACATCATGATGTTATCGCTCCATACATCAAAACACGTAAAATCCCTGCCAACTGCAAACAGTGTGTGTGTATATGTGTGTGTGTGTGTGTGTGTGTGTGTGTGTGTGTGTGTGGGCGCGTGCGCGTGTGCTTGTATCTGTATGTGATGTACGTTGGCCACCGTTGCGTGTGTGTGTCTGTGTCTGTGTGTCTGTGTGTGCTGCAGTGCTTGCTACATCTGGATGTTTGCGACAGTTCTTACCAGTGGTAAACCTCAGACATGAAATGGACTTGTACACACAACCACACACATGCACGCACGCACATGCAAGGCAGAGGAAACATTTTATGTGCCCGGGAGATATTGACCAAAATTTAATTCAGTTGTGGTGGAGTGCATTACCATATGGTTCGACTGTGACATACAACGCTTGAGAAATGTGTACGTTATATGTACGTAGGTCTCAGTGTGGATTTCTCAAACTTAGTTTCTTACACAGCATGACATGATCCTGTACCATACTAGAGGCCTACTGAGTGGTTAATGTTACTCCTGCTGCAGGTCTGCTGCAGGTGTGTCAATGTGTGTACTGTATATGCTGTGTGTGTGTGTGTGTGTGTGTGTGTGTGTGTGTGTGTGTGTGTGCGTGTGAGTGTGTGTGTGTGTGTGTGTGTGTGTGTGTGTGTGTGTGTGTGTGTGTGCGTGTGAGTGTGCATGCATACGTTCGTATCTGTCTCTACCTTCCCTTTGTGTGTGTTTGTGTGCGTGCGTGTCTTTGTGTGTGTGTATTCATCATTGTGTCCTTACCTGCTCTGCGTATGCGGCTCTCCTCCAGCAGGGGCATCATGAGGTGGCTGGATACGGAGGCGGTTGCCGCGGCGCTCAGCGCCCCCATCCCCGTGTAGACCAGCGGCATGGGCTGCACTACCACGGGCACCCTGCGGGGATGCGGATGCTGATGAGGGTGCTGATGATGGGGGAGGGGGTGGTGAGGGTGGTGGGGGTGATGGGGGTGCAGGTGCACGGGGCTGTGGCACGGAGGGGGCACGGGGTGGGGGTGGGCCACATGCAGGAAGGGCTGACCTCTGACCCGGGGCGGCGACCTTGAGATGGGGGTCAGGATGCGCGGCCGGGGGACCGGTGTGATGACCGATGGGCAGGAGACAGAGGACGGGGAGGATGAAGGTGGGGAAGAGGAGGAGGAGGAGGGGGAGGATGATGAGGGGGAGGACAGGGATCTGGATGGGGGGGAGGGCCGAGTGGAGAGGATGGGGGGCGAGCTGCGGGACTTGTGGGTGGAGAGGTCCACAGGCTCCGTCTGGGTCTGGAAGAGGTCGGCGGGGCAGAAGCGGCGCTCGGGCCGCTCGGGGCTCTTGCTGCGGATGCTGCGGCGGTCAAACACCAGCACCGTGTCCGGGTAGCGCCGCACCTCTGGGGACTGTGGGAGACAGGGGAGGCACAGGGGGATAGAATTGTCAGAAATGACAGGGTACCACACAACATAATCACTCACACGTCTTAATGCACATTGCTTAATGTTTTAAGTTCCTTTAATCTCTCAAAGACACTGCACTTCAAATGTCACTATCACATACTGTGAAAAGAAAATAAACCAGCAATCCAATCAGGGGCGGATTGGAAGTAAATTTTTTGACAAATTCCTCACAAATTAACTTGAACAAATGAACTAAATATATACATATTCCATCTCAGTTACATAGTAAAACATGCAGGCAGTTTGCATGTGAATTGACCTCAAAATGTGTATTTTTATGATCAAGCCCCGATACTGTATATTCTACTCTGTACAGCAAGCAGGTGCAACACCACTCAGAGAGCTGGAGGTCGTAACCATGGAAACCTGTGATGATGAGTGAAAACATTAAATGTCCCCCAGTAGGACTGTTAGGCAGTCACACACTCTGGGCACCAGTATCACTGCAAGTCTGTAAAAGCCATAGCCAGACTCTCAACCTCTCTTCCTGCCAAACTGTGCTGTGTGTGTATGTGTCCATCTGTCTGTGTGTCTGTAATTGTGCCTGTGTGTTTTTATGTGTGAGTCAGTGTGTGTCCGTGTGTGTGTGCGTGTGCGTATGTGCTGGCATGTCTGTGTGTCTGTGTGTTTAGTGGCTGTTTTCTGCGCTCTCCTGCTATCTTAAAGGCACACTGTATGTACAGTAGGTGTGTGCGTGCGTGTGTGCATTGTGTATGTATATGTGGGTAGTTGCTGGTCATTTGTTGTACTCTGCTGCTATCTTATCTGTAAAGTGTGTGTGAAGTAGATGTGTGCGAGTGCATGTGATTGTGTGTGTGTGTGTGTGTGTGTGTGTGTGTGTGTGTGTGTGTGTGTGTGTGTGTGTGTGTGTGTGTGTGTGTGTGTGTGTGTGTGTGTGTGTGTGTGTGTGCACGGACATGCATGCGTGCATATGTGCATGTGTATATACCGGTACTGTATGTGTGTAGTTGTAGGCCATTTGCTGTGCTCCGCTGCTATATCAAAAGAAGTGTGTAACGTAAATAAGTATGGGCATGCATGCATGCGATTGTGTGTGTTGTGTGTGCGTGTGCGTGTGTCT
>NC_085868.1:7954034-7959034 GCF_034702125.1 Engraulis encrasicolus | reverse complement strand
TGCATAAGCACTCTCTTTTCCCTAAATACACACTGGCCAGAGTGCCGTAACTGTGTGTTTGGATGTGTAAGTGTGTTGACCTGAGAAGGTGCATCGTGATTCACTGCCACTATTTTGGGACTTAATACAGTTAAAATCGTTGGCTGGGGTTTATAAAGGTGGTAAAGTGTCTTATTTTTCATGTAGGCCGTTGCCTTGCTTTAAGACCAGTTAAAAGAGGGAGCAGGTCGCTAAGCTAGTGAAAGTCAATGGATCCATGTAGCATGCTACAATGCTACACGGATCCATTGACTTTCACTAGCTTAGCGACATATTCCCTCTTTTAACTTGTCTTAAAGCAAAACAACGCTTAACATGAAAAATAAGACACTTTACCACCTTTATAAACCCCAGCCAACGATTTTAACTGTATTAAGCCCAAAAATAGTGGCATATCCCTTTAACTCTAGTCACTATAGGCACATGATGTTTGCATAGGAATTCTGCTCTCCCTAAATTACAAAGGCAAAGTGCATTAACTGTGTGTGTGAGTTTACCACTGACTGTGTTTGTGTTAGGCGTTATGGCCAGTCTTTCAACACTATGGTAATCACAAGGCATACACTGGTGGTGGCTTGCATAAGCTCTCTGCTTTTCCTAAGTGTGTGTGTGTGTGCACATGTGTTTGGACTGATGAGGGGCTTACAGCAACTAAGTCTGGGCTTTGTAGGATAGAATAGGAGTAAAGTAAAGGAAGAGCTGTGTGTCTGTGTCTGTGTCTGTACATGCGTGTGTGTGTGTGTGTGTGTGCGCACGCGTGCGTTCGTGCGTGCCTGCATGTGTGCGTACGTACTTGTGTGTGTACGTGTGTGTACGTGTGTGTGTGTTTGGACTCACCCGCCGCGGAGACTCGACCCGCTCGACTGCGGAGCGTAATATCGGCATCCCATCCAGCATCAGCATCCTGACACCACCTCTATAACAGAGAGAGAGAGAGAGAGATGTAAAAAGAGGGTGG
Source organism: Engraulis encrasicolus (assembly GCF_034702125.1). NCBI lineage: Eukaryota > Metazoa > Chordata > Actinopteri > Clupeiformes > Engraulidae > Engraulis > Engraulis encrasicolus. The sequence goes on along the minus strand of NC_085868.1, from coordinate 7,958,037 downwards.
GAGAGAAAGAGGGGAGCAAGGAGGAGGGAGAAAGAGAAAAGAAAGGAGGGATGAAGTGAGACGAAAAGAGAGGGAGAGGAGGAACGTGGACAAGAGAAAGGAAAGTGGAGCAGGCCAAAGGGAGGACAGGGGAAGAGAGGGGGAAATGGAGCAGACAGGAGAGTAGCCATCCGACAGAGGAGAACAGGAGAAGGAGAGAGGGAACACAAAACAAGAGAAGGGATAATTGTAATGATTAGATGCGTTAATAATTGTATGCCGTCGTACAAAGGCAAAGTGCAGTAACTACACATTTAGTCAACATTGAGTGTAGACTGTAAATGGTCTTCATTACACCTCCTTTAACTTGTAACAAAGCATTATGGTCCAACTGTCCCGTTTGAGCGATATTACTCTGTCAAATTTGCAGTAACTACAATATCCAGCCCAATACCAAGAATTTGAAGGCCCTTTTTTCAGTTGCAATGTCGGTGTGGTTATTTGGCAATGCCTTTGTAGGGCAGTATAATATAGTGTCACAGGTCAAAGGTCTGAATAATTTATTACATTAATAATTGTATATTATAGTGTCACAGGTCTTTCGCTGACGATGGTGGACTTGGGCCCGGATCCGGTATTGTTGTGGCCCGGATCCGTGTTAGTGTTGAGGGCTGGATCTAGTGTGGTTGAGTGACATGTTTGCCTGCTCACAATTGCAGCCTGTACTACGCACGCGTGCACGTGCGTGCACACACACACAAACACACACAATTACACAGCTCACAATTACAGCTTGTGCTAATGCACATGCAACACACACAGGCATGCACAACACACATACCCGTACATGCACACATGTACAAACACACACTCGCACACAGACACACACACACACACACACACAATTACAGCTTGAGTTCAGCTGCAGCCAGCTGTCTGCTCCCAGCAGCCAAATCACACAGGTGACGATAGCAAGATGGCACATACACACACACGCACACACACACTCACACACACTCGCGCGCGCGCACACACACACACGCACGCACGCATGCACACACACACGTACACCTTCACACACACACACGTACACCTTCACACACACACACAACCACAATGAACATGCCCATCTGCCCAACACCGGAACTAATGGCACACACACACACACACACACACACACACACACACACACACACACACACACACACACACACACACACTACAGTTCAGTAGATGATTGTGGCCAGAAAAGGTAGGCCTACATATTGCAACTATGCCACTCATTGAAACTGTGCTGTCTATTGTCAAAATTGATCTTTTCATTTACTGAACTCTATTTACTGAGCTAATGTTTACTCATATGATCAAAGCACAGTAAGATTTACAGCTAAAAATGCCTATTTCTGGAAATTAAAAATTTCGGACATGGAGAAGCGCCACCTTTTCATGTATGAAAAGTGCAATTTTCCCAGTCAAAATGAATACATAGAATTTGATGGGGGTGGTAAAAAGGTAACATTTGGGAATGGGCAGCATGAATTCTGGTAGGAAACTGCTAAAAAATATTACATAGCGCATTGTATTTGAACCAAAGATTCTCTATTCTAATCTCATTTAAACCGTCTCTGTTTGAACTTCTCTACTGATTATCTCGATGTCCAAAACCTCCCGACACCTTTTGGCTCTTTTCTTTCTCACTTCTTTTTTCCCTGCTTCTGTTTCGTACACGGAGAGGGTCGAATGGAATGTAGAGTGTGCGTGCGTACATGCGTGTGTGTGTGTGAGTGTGTGTGATGGTGACGGTGACTGGAGGTTAAATTGGCCAGTGAGTGACACCCTCGGGGCTCAAGGTGGAGTGGGGTTGGAGGGGTGGTGGTGGAGGGTTATGTGTTTGGGGTGGGGGCAGTAAGGGGGAGTTAATGAAGTGTGTGTACATGACTGATCACACACATGGACCTGTACACAGGGACAGTGTGTGTGTGTAGTATGTCTGTGTCTGTGTGTGTGTGTACCTCCGCGTGTGTTGTATGTAAGAGAGAAAGAGAAAGATCAAACACATGGACCGGTGCACATATTCTGTGTGTGTGCGACATATGTGTGTGTGTGTGTGTGTATGTGTGTGTTTGTGTGTGTGTGTGATCCCACAGATGGCTCTGTGCACGTGTGTGTGTGTGCGTGTGTGTGTGCGTGTGTGTGTGTGTGTGTGTGTGTGTGTGTGTGTGTGTGTGATCCCACAGATGGCTCTGTGCACGTGTGTGCGTGTGTGCAGTGTAGCGTGCTGAGACAGATGCTTTGCCCCTGTAAGGTGTTCGACCAGTCAAGTGAGTAACATCCTTTTTCCTATCTCATTTCACTTCACTTCTCTCTGCACTTCTTCTTTTTTCTTCTTTAAGCGACTCTTCTTTTCTTCTTTTCCTCTCTCTATTCTTGTCGCCTGATCTCCCCTTTCAACTTCTTTCTTCTGTTGCGTTTTCTTTTTTTCTTTTATGCTGGGTGTGTGGACTTTTTTTTCTCACTTTTTCATGTTTTCTCATTTTCTTTTCTTTTACCATGTCTCCTCTTCTTCTCTTTCCTCCTCTACTCTTTTCTGTCCTCCTATTCTCTCCCCTCCTCTCCCACTCTCATTCTCTCCTCTCCTCTCCTCTCCTCTCCTCTCCTCTCCTCTCCTGTCCTCTCCTCTCTTCCACCACATTGTGAATGATAAGTACGCTGTTTGTGTGTGTACGTGTGGGAGTGCATGTGTGAGTGTCTGTGTGTTTTTGTGATAAAAGCATAAGGTATTGTCTTTAGCAGGCGACGGACACGCTCCACTCTCCTCCAGTCTGTTCCGCTAATGCAGTGTGTGTGTGTGTGTCTGTGTCTGTGTGTGTGTGTCTGTGTGTGTGTGTGTGTGTGTGTCTGTGTGTGTGTGTGTGTGTGTGTGTGTGTGTGTGTGTGTGTGTGTGTGTGTGTGTGTGTGTGTGTGTGTGTGTGTGTGTGTGTGTGTGTCCGGGGTAGACAGAACAAAGCTCTCAGAGGCTGCTGGTGTTTTTCCGAGGTGCGCGGCGCCAGCAGGGCCACTATCTCTCCCTCCCATCTCTTCCTCCTACACTCTCCCTTTCTGACGCACACACACACGCACACAGACACACACACACACACACACTAATGCAGACGTGCACACACTTACGCACACACACACACACACACACACTAATGCAGATGTGCACACACACACACTTATGCACACACTTATGCAGACACATGCATGCGCGCACACACACACACACACACACACACACACACACACACACACACACACACACACACACACACACACACACACACACACACACACACACACACACACACACACACACACACACACACACACAGTGTAGAGTAGTGCATCTCAGTCTGCCATTGTTCACCTGGCACTCACTTCATCAACTAAGTAGTGGATCCCACTTCAGGCTTATGCTCAGGGACAAATACACACACTTACGCAGACACACACACTTACACACACACACACACACACACACACACACACACACACACACACACACACACACACACACACACACACACACACACACACACACACACACACACACACACACACACACACACACACACACACACACACACACACACACACACACACACACACACACACACACACACACACCAACTTCTGCATCAGCCTGGTTATACAAGCGCACATATACAGTACATACTAAGTACCGGAATGCAGACACACACACACACACACACACACACACACACACACACACACACACACACACACACACACACACACACACACACACACACACACACACACACACACACACACACACACACACACACAGTAGTGAACTTCATTTTCACCGTGATGCATGTTTTTTCTTTACTTTATTATTTTAACATTGTATTTTTCATGTATTTAACAGGTTTCTTTGTCTTTTTTTCCATAATGGCTCGAGGCCAGAGGCTTTGGCAGTCATGATTGGAGAGAGGGAGCGAGAGAGAGAGAGAGAGA
>NC_085868.1:7921534-7931534 GCF_034702125.1 Engraulis encrasicolus | reverse complement strand
GTGTGTGTGTGTGTGTGTGTGTGTGTGTGTGTGTGTGGTAACTTTACTCCTGTCTCCAGTCCACTCGTTCTCCTGTGTGTTTAAACATTAATGAAGTTGCAAAGAGGTCTAGTCGTGCCGGTGGGACAGACTAACACACACACACACACACACACACACACACACACACACACACACACACACACACACACACACACACACACACACACACACACACACACACACACACACACACACACACAGAGAGAGAGAGAGAGAGAGAGAGAGAGAGAGAGAGTTGAATGTGTGTGTAAAGATGACCAATAAACATTACTAATAAACCACACATGAGTTTGACCTGCTGAAGTACACTCTTACCTAACACTGACTCACTGTGTGTGTGTGTGTGAGTGTGAGTGCATATGTCCGTACGTGTGTGTGTGTGTGTGTGTGAGAGAGAGAGCCTGTGTCTGTGTGTGCATGCGCCTGTGAATGCGTGTGTGTGTGTGTGTGTTGTGTGCCAGGAAGAGTGTCTGAGTTTCCCTGTGCTGTTTCCTCATAGTTCAAGAGGTTGCCATCGGCCCCCACTGGACCTTATCAACCTATCTGTCAATGTGCGTGTGTGTGTGCGTGCGTGTGTGCGTCCGTTTGTGTGTGTGTGTGTGCGTATGTGCGTGCGTGCGTGCGTGCGCGCACTTGCGTGCGCTTGTGTGTGTGTGTAAGTAGACTTTATCTGCTGCAGCCCACCTTATCAGGGGGCAGCCAGGCAGACATTACAAAACACCACTACAAACACTGTGCACTAGAGAGAGACAGAGAGAGAGAGAGAGAGAGAGAGAGAGAGAGAGAGAGAAAGTGTGTGTGTGTGTTGTGTGTGTGTGTGTGTGTGTGTGTGCTTGTTTGCGTTGCATTGCCTCTGAGTGAATGAATACTTGTTTGTGCGCTCTCTCTCCCTCTCTCTCGCTCTCTCTGTCTCTCTGTTTGTGAGTGTGTGTGTGTGTGTGTGTGTGTGTGTGTGTGTGAACAGCGCGCATTACATGCATTGTGTAATCTCCCACCCTATTTCACATGAGCTATGTAGTGTAATGTAATGAACTCCCGTAGTGGCAGTTGAGGATCGAGATCAGATAGTTATGGGAGGAGGAGAGAGGAGAGAGGGCTAGACAAAGAGACGGAGATACAAAGATAAAGAGCCAGAGTTGTGTGTGTGTGTGTGTGTGTGTGTGTGTGTGTGTGTGTGTGTGTGTGTGTGTGTGTGTGTGTGTGTGTGTGTGTGTTTGTATGTATGTATGTGTGTGTGTGTGTATGTCGCTGTGTGTATGCAGTTATTAGAGCAAAGGCCTGGTTTGTGTGTGTGTGTGTGTGCGTGCGTGTGCGCGTGCATGTGTGTGTGTATGTGCATGCAGTTATTAGAGCAAAGGCCTGGTTTTGTGTGTGTGTGTGTGTGTGTGTGCGTTTGTCGTGTGCATGTCGTGTGCTCGTGTGCAGTTATCAGAGCCAAGTCCTGTTTTATGGTTTATGTCCACAGGCAGGAAGACTAGCAGTAGTATAGCTCCTATCAGTTTTATCACCCTTTTCTGCGGTCCCTTGCATGTCTGCATGCACTACTGTGTATGTTTCTGTGTAGGATGGTGGCCAGAGTCGGTATTGCAATCATGCTGCTCAATGAAACTGTGCTGCCTATTGCCTAATTTATGTTTTCAAGAACAAGAAGTAAATAATAAACTAATATTTACTAGTATGACCAGTAAGTTTTGCTGCAAAAAATTAGGGGTGTGATGAGATTTGTCACGAGATTAAACTCTACGAGAGCTCGTGAGATTAAACCTCTAAACTGCAGTGCATTTATCACGGCATGTCGAGCGTTTTATTGAGGCGCTGTGCTTTTTCAACCTTTCAATGCGAGATGTTTGGCAACCAGTGGCAAACAAACTGTTACCAGCTATCGCATCTCCGCACTTTGCAATAGATGCAGTGCATCACGTTTTCGCCCTCGTCATATTGTAGTCAGAGAGCCGCTCTACCCGAAATGAATACAGGCTTTTGCCTTTTTAGCTACGAGCTGTGGCTCAGTGTTTGGCACTTTCTCCGGCTCATTCACAGAATGTGATGGCGTTGGCTTCGTGTCAGAGCATTGTCCCGGATCTTCAAATTGTTCTGTTGGTTTTAACTTTAAGAACAAAATTCTTAGCATTCTGACTCACCAAACATAAGGCTACATCTCGTACTAGCTCCGTTATGTTCTCTTAGCTAATTGTTTATCTTTTAGTAACTTACTCTGGCAGGTAGACATGCATGCTCACACACACACTGGACTACGATCAACCAGAATTAAGGCTCCGCCCTTCCTCAATTCTGATTTGTTTAAACCTCTATATGGGGCGTAAACAGAACCCAAGTAGACTTTCAGAGTTGCATGTTTTTTCCCCCAAAAGGCTGGTCACACCGGTGCGACCTCCGATTTTTTTTAGTCGCACTATTAAAATATTATATAAAGGGCGCATGTACGACCAAATTGGGCGCACTCTAGAGCCATGATTTCCTATCCAGTTGCAGGGGTGGAAAAGTAACTTATTACTTTTACTCAATATTGCACTTGAGTAGCTTTTATGAATACCTTGTACTTTTTAAGTCAATTTTTACAATAATACGTTTACTTGTACTTGAGTACATTTTGACCCAAGTACTTTACTCAATTACACTGGAACCTGGCCTGAGTACTGAGTAAAAAAAATGACTGAGAGACAAAATGCCATGCACAATAATGCCACAATCCGCCAGAAATGAAAGATTGTGCAGGATGGCACACAGCATTTCCACTATTTTACTATCTTGTATCAATGTATTGGATGATGGCTGGTGCCAAGCAAGAGATAGAGGTTATGGAGGACGATATTCAAGAAAAATAAGCATGACATTCTCAAGAGGAAAGCTAATTAAAAGTAACTAAGTACTTTTTACTCAAATTACATTTTAAGTGAAGTACTTTTTACTTTTACTTGAGTAGATTTTCAGATAGGTACTTTTACTTGTACTTGAGTAGAATTTAGGCAAAGTAAAGATACTTTTACTTGAGTACACATTTTCTGTACTCTTTCCACCTCTGTCCAGTTGTTTGGAGTTGGCAAAACAAACTATTTTCCCTGGTACGTTAGCTATTGGCAATTGCTAAGTCGATGTTGCTAACATAAATAAGCTAACTAGCAAACTTATTAGCATAGTTAGCGAACCGTTAGCAAACAATTAACGAACCATTAGCCAACTACTAGGGAATTAATATTGCACAATGACACCGAGACCCACCACTGACATAAGAATCAGTAGATAGAGTTAAATGTTGAGGTTACAGTTGTGGTAGCCTAGCCTAGACTCCTTGTTGTTGATTTAGCCAGTGACATGGCATGAATGCTGCTGCCTGCAATGCACACTGATGGGAGGGGTAGATTAAAGCCATGTGTTCATGGCTGGAAAGTTTTTCCAAGTTACTGGATGTTAACTCTGTGTTTACACTGTCTGTTCGAACTTCCAAGAATGCTACCTTTTATTACTTGATGAATGATGACATACTTTAAAATAATTGTTAGTTAAGTTTCACTTTCACTTTTATAACATTTTATTTTAATTTCAATTTGTAGAGGAAGAAGTTTATTAAAAGTTCATGCTTACATCATGCATGAGTTATAATAAAACGCATGTACAACTCTGTTAAATAGAAGTCTGTTGTCCAGTTATATGATTTTGCATTTAGTTTTCTTAAAATCTCGGATCGTCTCGATTTCGTGAGCAGAATCTCGTGTCTCCTCTCGCCTCATGAGCTGAGTGTCTCGTCACACCCATACTTAAAATGTATATTTCTGGAAATTCAAAATTACACACATGGAGAGGATCCACCTTTTCATGTAGGTAAAGTGCAATTTTCCCAGTTTTCCCAAATGAATACTTGATGTAATTTCATGAATTTTATGGCGGTGGTAAGTATTTGTGAAAAAGTAACATTTGTGAATTGCATGAATTCTGGAAAGAAATTGCTAAAAAAAATATTACCCAGTGCACCTTTAAAGTAGCACTTAGTCATTTTTAGTCTTTCACCCGTGTTTGTCGACCTGTCCTGTCTTTTTGTCTGTCTGTCTATCCATCTTTCCATCACAATTTTTGGTCTCTTGTGTAATAACACTCGAATGGGTGGACGGACGTGAACTGTTTAAATTTTGCAGGCCAAGGCTTGAAGATGGCCCAACTTTCAATTGCAGAGGTATCAGAACTGGAGTTTGGCCTTGAGTTCAACCTGTTTTCACTTCAACCTTAAAATAATGTTTCCAGAATGGTGTCAGTGTTTTATCACTGCTCATCGCATTAGGTTCCCCTGTATGCAAATTTGCAAAGACAACCTGCTCCGATCGAGAGGTATGCCTCTGGTATTACATAACTCAGTATATGTGTGCTTGTAGGGCCGGTGTCCTGTCTATATGAGCGACCCGTCGAGATGTGATCCTTTTCGCTACTGAGCATGCGCATTGCGCACGCATGCGCACACCCTCGCGGCGGTTTTTGCGGGTGATTGCCCATCGAATTGTGCGACCGCAGTTTACAAAGTATGGCAGGAAGGATCATGCATCTGAGCAAGCGGCGCTATGATTGTCGTATTGCATTCAGTTTGTCCGGGCTCAACCCAACTGGTAGATGGCCAGCTCAACTCAACAGTTAGACCCAACTGGTAGATGGCCATATTTCTGTGTTCAGTCGAATAAATATCCTGATATGAGAGAAGTCAGCCTCCTTCCTATGCATCGCACAGCAGCACTCTGCTGATCAAAACTCATCAAGCAGCATATTGAAATTGACAGTAGACTACTGGTTCGGAAATTGCATAGACTCTTGTATGGGTTAAGTAGCCTAAGGCTGGTTTGGTAGCCTACAATAATAAGAAATGCACTGATGGGGATGTTTTGAAAATATGATTCCGGTCATTAAAAGAGGCGTTGCCCATAAATTGACAGACATCTGCCAAAACAAAGCCACAATACGCTATCTGCTATCTGGGAATCTCTAAACCGCACTTGTTTAAGCACATCATTTCATATGTTGCCTTAGCGAGACAGGCCCACGTCGCATTGAAACCAAACCAACAGCAAATGGCTGCATTAACAACCCGTAGCCAGGCCCTGATCCCAAACACTTTCTCCAGTCCTGTATTTGCGCAAACTCAGCTCAGTCTCTTTCATATGGCACGTTTCTTAACTTTCTCAAACGAGAGGCTCACGTTTTTTTTAGTGGTCAGCAGCCGCACGTTCTTATTAAACTCCACAGTCCGCACGAACGATTGCACACCCCTGTCCGTGAAATAAATAAAGTAATGGTTATTAAAACAGTCCTATGTGGACCATGGCCGATTGAAACGTCTTGCACGGAAAATCAAGGTCGCTCATTTAGATGAGACAGCGCAAATCGATAGAACACCACTATCGAGTAGGCTACCAGTCGCTCATCTCGACAAGGCAACATATCTCGACAGAACACCGGATTAAGATGGCATTTGCTCCCTAGGCTATAGGTTGCTGTAAGCCCCCGCAAAAGACAAATTCCATCATAAAATTAGGAAAATGAGCCAGGAGTGAGTTCAAGACACAAGAAAAGAACAAGAAAAGTCAAATTCAACAGCAGGGAAATTTGATCATAATTCTACAATTATTGATCTCCCCTCACACTCTTTTTCCAATTGGGGGCCCTTGGCAGATGGGGGCCCCTAGGCTTATGCGTTAATCCAGCCATCCTGGGCATCTGTCAGTCCATCACACATTTTTGCTTGCTTTATCCAAACCTGTGCTAGCAGTTTATAACAGTGACATCATGAACATTATTGAATTTTGGAGGCCAACATTTTCAAAATGGTTGCTGAGAAAGATATCAGATTAGATTCTTTGGCAAGGCTACAGGACTCCTACCTGAGAGCAGCACTATTTAATGTCAAATAATGTAAGTGATGGGTCTACTAATTTCACGAATGAGCTTTAATCTGTAATGTTAATGTGTTAAATTTATATTTATCTTCAAAACGTCAATATAAAAATAAAAAATGTGGCAAAATGAGGTCAATGAGGCTGTCTATCTATCTATCTATCTATCTATCTATCTATCTATCTATCTATCTATCTATCTATCTATCTATCTATCTATCTATCTATCTATCTATCTATCTATCTATCTATCTATCTATCTATCTATCTCCACAAGCGTTAGGAAGACAGGAAGGCAGCCAGATGGAGTGCTTTGCGGAAAAAAGACAAAGACAAAAAAAAGAAGACAAGCAGGAAAAAGTTAATGTGATTTTTTGTTTTATTGCCCTTCAGTCTTCCAAGGGGAAATCGACATGGAGCCGAGAGCTGTTATTCCATCAGCCGGGAAACCCAAACAAATGCAGCGTGAAGACTGTGATGCTGCCCTGCTGCTCCTGTTGCAGAACGTTGTCTGTCAAGATGGAGGATTTGTGACTTGTTGATCTTTTATATATATATATTTTTTTTTTTCATTTATTCCTTTGCCTTCTTCTTTGCCCATAATCCTTTGTTAGTTTATTAGTTTATTTGTCTACTATTTTGCCCTTTTATATGAATGTGAGGGCTGGATGAATGGATGGATGGATGTTGTGTTTATTTATTATTTTCCTTAATTCCTTCTGTGGCTCTGAGTTTTGGATGGATACATGAATGGATGGGTGGTGGATGATATGTTGTGTTTCCTATGACAGCAAAGTCAAGACCTCCTCATGCCCTGCATCAAAGAATACACTTTGGCTTCTCTTCTGACCGACTCCTCAAACACCCTATTCTCTCTTGATTTTCGCCTCTGCTTCTTTTCTTCTCTTCTCTTCTCCTTGTTTCTAGTTTATTTTCATTTCTTATCCATTTCCTCCTCCTCTTCTTCCACTCCTCCTCCTCCTCCTCCTCCTCCTCTCCTCCCTTATTCAGGCTCCTGCTCTTTTTTTCTCTCAGCCACACCATTGTGCTGCTGCACTCTGGTTTAATGACCTATCAGTACACCCTGACACACACACCCACACACATCCACACACGCAAACACACACACACACACACACACACACACACACACACACACACACACACACACACACACACACACACACACACACACACAAGCGCGCAAACACACACAAGCACACACACACAATTAACCACCCCCTCCCACTTGTGCCTACACATGGACACGCACGCACACGCACACGCACACACACACACACACACACACACCGTCAGGCAGTGGTAAGTGACAGTCAGTAGCCAGACTAATTGGGGGGTGCTCTTAGCAGAGGCCACTAGTCAGTTGCTATGGAGACCTGCTTTACCACCCTCTGCTCTGAAAAACACACACACACACACACACACACACACACACACACACACACACACACACACACACACACACACACACACACACACACACACACACACACACAGATGGAGAGAGAGAGAGGTGAGTGGGGGCAGTGGGCAGAAGAGAGCAAAATAGAGGAAGGTGGGGAAAGGTGGAGGTGTTTTTTCACGTCCTAATAGGAACAGTGGAGCACAATGAGTGGAATCCATTAAAGACAGACACAGACAGATGAAAGAAAAGCAAATACTGCTCTGACAGACAGAGAAAGCAAAGAAATAGGCTAATAAAAAGAGAAAAATAAATAGACAGCTAGACATACAGGGTAAGGGAAAGGCGAGAAAGACATATCGATGCAGCTGTGTGTGTGTGTGTGTGTGTGTGTGTGTGTGTGTGTGTGTGTGTGTGTGTGTGCAAGTGTGTTGTTTGTGTGTGTGTGTGCATGAGTGTGTGTGTGCACGCATGCATGTGTATGTGTGTGAGTATGCGTGCGTACGAACGAGTGTGTGTGCGCATGCGTGTGTGCACTGTTGGGAAAGTTACTCAAAAACTGTAATGCACTACTAATTACATATTACTGCCATTTTAAAGTAATGCCTTACATTACAACATTACTTCTTTATTTTTTTTTTTTAAGTAAGGCATTACACTAATTTTGCATTACTTCTAGTTACTCTAGCCAAAATGCCTGGAAACAAGGATTTGGCAATCTACAGTGCAAATCTATGAGGTGGCATGACTTTCATCTGCCATCCACAAGTCGTTCTGGAAGCTCAGACTGAAAACCAACATTTTCAGGAATTGTGTCTTACCCACAATACCTAACATTGATTCATCAATACAATGTAGGCCAGTCAATCTAGCTCTAAAAAGGCCCAAACCCGGGACGAATTGCAATAGTAATGGTTCCTACTTTTAAGTGATCCTTAAACCCCCTTGTATCACATATTAAAAATCTACAGCTTTATGTTTAGTGGAACATACTTTTTTTTAGTATGTTTATTTCCCATTCCCATCCCATTCCCATTCATTTTCTCATAGGGAGACAATATAGGAGATATTTGGGGAATAGGCCAAAAATTAAACAATGATATATCAATTTGAAACTTTCACAGTTGGTAACTCACATTCATGCAAACAATTTTTGTATTGCAAGTTTTCTGAAATAATGATGATGAAATGTGCAAATGAGGTCATATGTGATGAAATCTGTGGTAACAGACCAAGCATAAAACAAATTGCAATAGTAATGGTTCATACATTATATTGATCCTTCAACCCCTCTGTATCACATATTAAAAATCTACTTTCAACAATTCAGTGGAACATACTTTTCCCAAGGTCAAAAGTATGCGATTTTACCCACTAAATGGCAAAATGCATTGGAAATCTGCTACTTCTGACCTTCAAAAAAGTATGTTCCACTAAAGTGATGAAGGTGAATTTTTCATATGTGATGTAGAGTGGATTAAGTATCAATAAAAAGTGTGAATCATTACTTTTGCAATTTGTTTTATGTTTTGCCCGTTGTTGCATATTTTATCACATATTTAAGTATATGTGATCTCATTTGCATATTTAATCATCATATTTCAGACAACTTGCAATACAAAACATCTTTGTCTGTGCTTGGTTAAATTACTATGAAAGTTTCAAATTGATATCTCATTGTTTAAAATTTTAGCCTATTCCCCAAATATCTCTTATATTGTCTCCCTATGGAAAAATGAATGGAAATCTCCAACTTTGACCTTGGGAAAAAAGTATGTTCCACTAAATATAAAGCTGTATATTTTAAGCATGTCATTTAGATATACCCAAGGATTATAAAAAACTTGAAATGATTACTATTGCAATTTGTCCTGGGTCAAACGGTCGATTGACTGGCCTAAGGATTAGGGTAATTCTTTCTCTTCTTACCACACCTTACCATGCACACCAGCGCCTGTTCACTGCCAGCCTCTTCAACTCTGTAGCATAGGCCTACTGCATTTTCACATTTTGTATAGGCCTACACTAGGGCTGTCAAGGAATATTCGACGTTCAAATTCGAGTTCGAACAGTGCTGGAAAACACAAATTCGAATGTGGAAATTAATATTTGAATGTGGAAAAAAACGTGCGTGGTAGAGGAGATGCTGATAGCCTATGCTGGCTGAAAGCAGGAAGTGTAGCCCAACTGGACGGCAGAATAAAATATTTAACCTCCAGTTTTGTCTTTATCATGTACTTTTCAGCTATATGGACATTAGTAACAGCATTTAATCTATGAATTTGTTAACTGGGGTGCTGTTCGTTGTTCATGGTCTTCCTGAATGACGCGCAACGCTGGTTTTGTTGATGGAGTAGCCTCGAGCAGATTGTTTTGACGTTTGAGTTCTTATTGCTGTTTGAACGGCATTGTAAGAAGTTGTCGTCTCTCGTGAATGACTTACAACGTAGACCCACTCCACACTATGCACGGAATAAAAGCCAGTGATAGTTGTATGAAAGTTGGCGAGGTGCGAGTTAGCACTATGAAGTCGCAATATAGGATTTTTGTAGCTACAGATAAGCGACTCTTCAATTTTTTTTGCACCGTCCGCTATAAAGGCTGGCTTCAAGGCGTCAAGAGGCAGTCACCAATTGTTTACATG
>NC_085868.1:7909034-7916534 GCF_034702125.1 Engraulis encrasicolus | reverse complement strand
CCGTTTCTAATTTCTACCCCTACTCCTTCCCCTTTACTTGCCCTTTGTCCCTCCACACGGAGCAGTAAGGGGTAGGGCACGGGATGACACCCATAGCATGCAAAAAACAGCTTCTCTATGGTTAAATCAACGGTATTGCTTGTAATTACTCGCGTAACAACTTTAAAAAGGACAACAGTGTTGCAAGACCCTAGCAATTCCTTAATGACTTCCATGCATTAGGTGGACATTAATAGCAATTTTTTGTTCATGTGCGTTTCATTGAGAAACTTACCATTTCACATTGGGACAATGTTTAACTTACTACAATGCAACAGTTATTAAAATTGTACAGGCGTAAATCACGGCGAATAATACTTATATTTGTATGCCTTGTTAGCCTGGTCCTGACCATCCCATAATACTACCATTTCATTTCGTATTTATGGTCTGGCATTTCTTTGCTCTGAAGCAATTGTAGGAAGCAGGAAGCTTGCATTCAGTTATGGTTTGAAATTATTGGACACCTCTCACCCAATCGCTGGCAGTTACTCAACAACAACATAGCGCAGACCAATGGCTCTGGCACAGATGTGTACGTCATTGTCACGAGCGTCCTCCCCCTTTCGCCCCCACGTGGGGGGCGTATTCGATTATTGGCTGTTTTCTGGGGGGCGTTGCGATCAAAATTCTACTGCTCCAGGCACTCCACAGAGAAGCACGGCCAGACTACAGTAGTGGAGCCAATCCTTTGGCAGAAGTACGTAGGATGGCTCGCGAGGCTATGCCTTGTGGCTTTGTGCCTTCTTTTTAAAAATGCATTGGCAATGCATTCAGGGAAATCAGTCTTACCCCTCCGTTTGAAGTGTGCCTTCGGAAAATCTCAGTTTGAAGGGGTAGAAAGCCCTTCCCCTTACCCCTTACCCTCTGTCTTAACATGAATTGGGACAGCACCACCCCTACACGTGAACTCACAAAACGGAGGGGAGGGGGAAAGGTGAAGGGCTTAGGGGTGAAATGGGATTCAGCCTTGGCCTCTCCTCTCCTTCCTAGAGCCCAAAGGAGTCCACCTGCATAGTAAGGCGCTCAGTCTGGTTGGCTCTGGAGTGAATTGTACACATGTGTGTGTGTGTAGGTGTAGGCGTGTGTGTGGGTGTGGGTGTGGGTGTGGGTATGCATGCATGTGTGCCGGTGAGGGGAGTGGAGGGGCACACAAGGCACACAAAGGCATTACAAGGCCACTGGAAACAGATCTGCCATCATTCAGATGAATAGTATGTCTGTGTCTCTGAGTTTGTCTCCCTTTGCTTGTCTCTCTGTGTCCGTCTTTGTGTGTGTGTGTGTGTGTGTGTGTGTGTGTGTGTGTGTGTGTGTGTGTGTGTGTGTGTGTGTGTGTGTGTGTGTGTGTGTGTGTGTGTGTGTGTGTGTGTGTGTGTTGGCGTGTGCGTGTGTACATGCGTGTGCATGCATGCATGGGAGTTTTGTTGAAGAAGGTCAGTTCAGAACAGTAGATTGCAGCAGGAACCAGTCATTTTGTCAATGTTGACAGACAGACAGACAGAGAGAGAGAGAGAGAGAGCGCACAAGGACAAACAGACAGACGAAAATGCTGTATGGTGTATGGACGATGGTTACGTGGCGCTATTCCGACATGTCGCTATTCCGACGTTAATGTCTATTGTCGGAATACCGACACGTTTTCCTCCGTCTGCCGCTATTCCTACATGCCGCTATTCCGACATTTTTTTAAGTAGCCTATAGGCCTAACCCTAACCCTAACCTTAACCTTAACCCTAACCCTAAACCTAAACCTAACCCAATTTCAATGGCACACCGCTCGCGTGGGGATAAAAAGTGTCTGAATAGCGGCATGTCGGAATAGCGCTATGTCGGAATAACGATTGCCCCCCATGGACGATAATGGCCTATGGAATTAAAACATAACACCTCCACAGTAAAACATACCACCTCCATTGAGAGCCATTTTACACTGATTCGTGTCTATATCGTATCTATCGTGAATGCACTGTTCATTTACACTAAAATACTGAAAAACGAGTACCCGTGGGGAATGATGTGAAGACGCCAGAGCCCGCATATTCACTCCAGCACAGATCTGATCTAGTGCTGTATAAACGCCAGGAATCCGAGGAAACGCTGCCTTGCCACCCGTCCCCCCTCTGAACGCTCACTTGACTTACAAAATACTTAAAGGGCCACTTCAGTCAATTTCAACATGCTGTTGTATTGCTCACGCTACCCTTGACTTGTCAATACCCAGTGATGCCACATTTTTTGGCTCAGCCCTTTCCGAGATATGAGGTATTCTAATGGGGGCAACGTTTGTTTACATTTTTTTTTTAAATAACATAGGCCTACTCCAAATATTTTCTTAAAAGGTACTGCTGTTTGCTAGTTGTCTGCTGATGTTGTATAACCTCTTGGATGTTTTTGGGAATGAATAAAAAAAATAAAAAAATAAATGTAAACAAAGCGCTGCCCCATTACAATGACCAGGATCTCGGAAAAGGCTGAAGAAGAAGAAAAGAAAAAAACCTCAGGTCCTGACAAGTCCAGGGTAGTGTGAGCATTACAACTGCATGTTGAAATTGACAGAAGTTCTCCTTTAATATTTTCTATGCGCATGAATATCATTAACGGACTGTTGACAGAGAAAGAGAGCGTGCACCTATGCTTATTTGTGTCTATGCCTTGGCACGGAAAGGAGAGGGAAAGGGCATCAGAGTTTGCTACATTGAAGTAGGCCTATGTAAAAAAGATATACTATAAACTGACATGCTTTAAAATGTGCATTACTGTAATTGTAGAGTGGCTGATATTTCGTTCATGTGATGGGAATTTCGCTACCAGTTTGCGCTACCAGGACATCCTGCCACTTGAACCAAGTTCTTGGTTCAAGTGGCTTTGTACCTGATGTTGTTCTTGTTAAGCTCATCTTATCATTGAAATACCTGAGTAATTACTAAATAATAATGTAATATTTACTAGTATGACAAAAATACAGTGAATTTTGCAGTGAAAAATGTCTATTTCTGGAAATTAAAAATGGCAGACAATGGACAAGATCCCCCATTTATTTCATGTATGAAAAATGCAATTTTCATTTGCTTGTTCTGCTGCTCTTGGCAAACATAAAGCAGCATAAACATTGCTTTACTGACAGGTTAGTGTTAGGCATGGTTTTGGTCAGGGCATTTTTGCGTTAAACAACAGATATTCAGCGTGGCAACAGAAAATTGCCGGCATTGTGGGAAAACTGTGCCAACCTCTTCACGTCACAAAAGTGCTTTTCCGCGGCTTTGAGGACCACGACTTAACTTGCCAAAGCATCGCACTGCAGAATGCATTCGTGTAAAAGATACATATACACTTATACACTCAAGTTTCATTACACATATACACCCCGACATTAGACTTAAATCACATGTGTGAAACAGCAAATACAGAGTGCAGATAGATAGATAGATAGATAGATAGATAGATAGATAGATAGATAGATAGATAGATAGATAGATAGATAGATAGATAGATAGATAGATAGATAGATAGATAGATAGATAGATACAAAACTGTCAGAAAGACCATTGTGCTTTCCATTATACATGAAATTTGCCATGTTGTGTGTGTCCACGAAAACTGTGTTAACCATGTCACGGTCTGAAACCCTCTCCATAAATCAGTAATGGTTTGGTCTTAGGCCATACGAATAACATCACGTGATGTCATAACCTCTTTGGCAGGATATGGGAAGACTTTTTGGTAAGTTTTGAGCTCTATTCTTCCATAATTTAATCCATATTTTTTCATATTCTCATAGGGGGAAAATTGCCTGTCAACTGTGTTATCAACATATTCATAAGAATCTGAATTAGAAATCACATGTAGAAAACACAGATAAAGCATACAAATACATGAATTGATTAAGGTGTTGTGGTGGAACTTCTGAGGTCCTCAGTTAGCACAATACCATAAAAATGGCTGAAATGTCAAGTGTTACCATCAATGGTGTTACGCATCAGCTATGACAGTTGAGGAGGAGTATATTTTTGCCAATTTATCTCCATACTGACAGACAAACAAACAAAATAATTTGTGTTCTAGGGAGATGGGTTTGTCTGCTCTGTTTTTTCTCCTAAAAAAGTGCCGACTTGTTCCCCTGCACTGTTGACCATAACACAGTTGAGTAACACGGTTGACTGTTTTGAAAGTGTTTTTGTGCTTTTGATCCCTTATGTGTTGGAAATATCCTATGACCAGACAATAGGGATTATCTCTGGAGAGGGAAGTCTTGTGTAAGGAGGGTGACTAAATTCAAATCAGACATTACAGGGATTTATAATGAAAAATGTGTCAGTCTGTATCACAGTGAATCATAAATGATTGTGAAGCTCATCAATCACATTTTCTATATCAGTTGTACAGATTAATGACAACATTATTGTTAAGGGACATAAGCACTTTCAAACGTATGTTGTTTCAACTCTGTAGTATTTTATATATGTTTGAAATGACATAGTATTTGTCCATAACACTGTTGACAAAATAATCAAGCAAATGTTTGCTTTCATAAGAGTATTTATCAAATGATTTAAGATTAAGCTTGCCAATTTGTTTGTTTGGAAACTTAAATGTATACACTATGGAAACATCTAGGTCATTTATTTGAAGAAAAAAAAACTGATAATTGACATTTTGCGTTTGCCAAAAGCGCATTCCAAACGTAGAACCAGTAATATAGAAAAACAGACAGATAGCATCCATCTTTTCTGACTTTACCAGTAAAGCAACAGTTTGTTATAAGGAAAGTGAGGAGAAGGGGGGGCAATAGTAAAAGTAGACTAGGGTGAACTTCACTACTGCGGCAGAGAAATGTCTGCCATATTTCTCCCTCTGTCCACAGATCTCTTTCTCTCTCTCACCCTCACTCCCTCTCTCTACTCTGGAGAAACTGCCATATTTCTCTCTCTCTCTCTCTTTCTCTCTCCATCTATCCATCACTCTATGCATTTCTCTACCCCCATCCCCCCCCTCTCTCTCTATCACTGTCGGGTTTTTACTGCCACGGTTTGAGGTTTCTGCTGCCAAGGTCTTGTACTTTTCTCTGGCTCTCTGGCAGCACATTTTTCGCTGTTTTCTCTTCTCCCTCTCCCCCCTCTTGGCCGACCGCCCTCCCTCTCTTTCTCTCCCTCCTTCTCTCTCTCCCCGTCCCTCTCTCTATACCTTCCTCTCTCTGTCTCTCTCTCCCTTGCTCCCTCCCTTCACCTCCCTGCCAACGACAGACCATAATAATCACCCCACGCAGAGGTCTGGAATCTGCAGGGGGTAGGGGTGGGAGTGCTGGAGGGGCTAGGGTAGGGAGTAAGGGGAGAGTGTGTGTATTTTATAACCATATAAGTCAGTGTGAGTGTGAAGAAGTCTGTTGGCGTGTGTGAGGGTCTGTATTTGTGTGTGTGTGTGTGTGTGTGTAAGTGTGTCTGTGTGTGTAAGTGTGTGTGTGTGTGAATGTGTGTGTGTGTGTGTGTGTGTGTGTGTGTGTGTGTGTGTGTGTGTGTGTGTGTGTGTGTGTGTGTGTGTGTGTGACTGAGTGTGTGTGTGTGTGTCTCTGAGTGTGTGTGTGTGTGTGTGTGTGTGTGTGTGTGTGTGTGTGTGTGTGTGTGTCTATGTGTGTGTGTGTGTGTGTGTGTGACTGTGTGAGTGTGTGTGTGTGTGTGTGTGTGTGTGTGTGTGTGTGTGTGTGTGTGTGTGTGTGTGTGTGACTGTGTGTATGTGTGTGTGTGAGAGAGAGAGAGAGCTGCAGAAAAAGTGACAGATACAGAGAAAACGACACAGAGAGAGTTTCAGAGAGCGTTTGTGTGTACGAATGGTTTTGTTTAATTTGTTTGTGTCTGAGTTTCTGATCGTCTGTGTTTGTGTGAGCGTGTTTGCATCGGCGTATTTGTGTATGTGTGTCTGATCATAACGTATCGTGCCTTGTGTTTGTACTACAGTCTGTAATGTTTTGTTTCTCTCTCTCTCTCTCTCTCCCTCTCTCTCACACACACACACACACACACCATCTCACTGCCTTTGTTGATCTGCCCCCCTCTTTCTCTCTCTCATTCTCTCCCCCTCTCTCTCTTCCTCTGTCTCTCTAGTGTGTGTGTGTGTGTGTGTGTGTGTTTCCTCCTTGCCAGTGTTCCCACAGCCTCTATCTTCCTGTTGTGTTGTACAATCAATAACAGCCGCAATTTCTCAGACACACACACATACACACTGTCATGGCTATCCGCCCGCACACTGTGCCAGCCAGGGACGCTGTGTGTGTGTGTGTGTGTGTGTGTGTGTGTGTGTGTGTGTGTGTGTGTGTGTGTGTGTGTGTGTGTGTGTGTGTGTGTGTGTGTGTGTGTGTGTGTGTGTGTGTGTGTGTTACATAGATATAGGCCTACTGTAGATAGATCCTGTCTTGTAGATATACAGTAGATAGATAGTAGATCGAGTGAAAGAAAGAGATAAAAAGCTAGAGAGAGAGAGAGAGAGATAGAGAGAGAGAGAGAGAGAAAGAGAGAAGAGTACAGCATGAAGTGGAAGACTGATTGAAAAACAAACAGACCAACCAGTACAGTAGTCACTGTGCACACAGTCTGTTGTATGCGAGTGGTGCAAGTTTGAAAGTGTATATTGCATATTGTGCAGTAGGCAGGAGTTGAGTTCATTATGGTAGGAGTTCAGTTTACTCAGTGTGTGTGTGTGCAAATGTGTGTGTTAGGATCTCAGTGTTTGAGGGGGAAATGGGGAGCTGTGTCTGTCTGTGCATGCAAGTTTGTGTGTGTGCGTGCGTGCATGCGTGTGTGTGTGGTGGCTGCCTGTGTGTGTGTGTTTCAGATATAGGCGTTCAATGTTGTTGAGGTTGTTGGTTGGCCGATTGTACAGTATGTGAGTCTGCATGTGTGTGTGTACCGGTATGTGCATCCGTCCGTGTCTGTTGGGAAATTGGGGTTCAGCAGAATTTTTTCGGGGTTCTGTGTGTATATAAATCTAATGTGTGTGTGTGTGTGTGTGTGTGTGTGTGTGTGTGTGTATGTAGGGGTTGTCGGGGGACTGTGGCTTCCGTGGTTGTTTGGGTTCCTCAGCGGGCTCTGAGAAGACTCTGCCACAGCGCTTGGGGTCTCTCGCAACACTGCTACCCCCCCTCGCCTCTTCTCCCCAAGAAAGCCCCCACATCCTCTTAAACACACACACACACACACACACACACACACACACACAGGGGGAGAGCGAGACCGAGGGATAGAGCGAGAAAGAGAGAGAGAGAGAGAGGGAGAGAGAGAGAGGGAGGGAGAGAGAACCCGCTGATTTAAATGAGAGGCAGTTTTTTGGTTGCGGTCGAGTGAATGCTCGGACGATGAGAACATGTGGAGAACACTCTGGGGTTTGGGGGCTCGGGGGTGTAAGTGTGTGTGTGTGTGTAAGTCTGTGTGTGTGTGTGTGTAAGTGTGTGTGTGTGTGGGGGGGGGGTATTGT
>NC_085868.1:7894034-7901534 GCF_034702125.1 Engraulis encrasicolus | reverse complement strand
GTGCTGTTTCCACGTAGCTGGATATTTTTAAAGGTGGATATTTTTTCTCCTGGTTACATTGGTTTTGGCCTTCCGTTTCCACTTAAGCAATTTTTAAAACACACATTTAATTATTTTTTTATATTCTAACTCACCAGTAGCCTGATAAACCAGCCTAAATGTATTGGATGTCTTAATTTAGTCTGGCTCTGATGAATGGATAAAACGGAACATTGTTGATGAGCACAACCCGTTGTCTTTCAAACCATGTCTGTGCTAATAGGCCAACGCTCTGACCAATCAGCGCAACTGACTGTGACGTAGTAAGCGCGACAGACAGCTGTGGTGGAGAGGGGACTGTAAACAAGGGAAGTAGTGAAGCTGTGAGCAGGACCGTGGATAACTTTAACGTTTTGAGATGGAGTCGGACTTTAGTTGTCGCTTTTGCCAAAAAGACATGCGAGTTGCCGGTGTACTACAACACTATACAAAACTGTTCCAAAGTTCAACTTCAGCTTTGTCGGTTTCAGCGAACGTCTCGCATGCATCGAGGAAGCCCACGGTGTTAAACATACTTGAAAGAGATCTTCCTGTATTTATAGGCCGTCAGGTCACCTCAATTTTCGTTCATTCTCGCTCCACAGCATCCGAACACGATGCCCATAAGATGATGAACTGACCAAAGCTATTGTAGCGAGTCTGGGGGGTTACTTAAGTTGTGTACGCATCGGTTCTATGATTCTTCTGTTCTATGGTTTGGTGGGTGCGAGGCACTGATGGGGTTCGAATAAGGGGAGCGGGGAGTTCTCTCTGTTTACTGTGAGAGATCTACGTAGCAGCTGTGCTACAGTTGGGTTACTGGTAAGCAGTGTAGCCCTACTTGTTCATTATTTTTATGTGGCGTGGCTGTGGCCAACTGTCTCCATTAAACGGACACTTCTGTCTACATCCTGTGTGTTCCCTGGCTACCAAACGCTACACTATGTTTCACTTCAGAGAGGTTCGGATCGTGAAAACATCCAAGGGTATAGACGTTTACAGAAGGAATATTTTCCTTAGCTGAATGAGACACGATACACCACGTGACCGCGCTAAACCAATCACGTTGCCGATTTGGACAGCTATCAGTCCTCTTGCGTTCCACAAATTGTACTAAACTAAGGTTTTTAAAATATATATCTCTCTAAGGAAGACAGATTGATTCTTAACAGTTAAGAATGACCGTGATTAATTTCTATCTTGAAGAACAATAATGCATGAGGGTGCCAAAGGCAAAGACATGAGCCCAAATAGAAATAGGCCTACAATATCAATAATATCCAAGATCAATAATGATCGTTCATATAGGCTATACAAAGTGGTCCAACTGTTAAACTGTGCTTCAAAAGGCAATGCAAGTTACCTTTCATGATATATACATTTAAAAAAAATAAATAAATGGAAACAATTCCAATTTTCAGTGATATTCATGCATTTAAAGTTAGATAAATGGATCCTAACATTATCAAACACAAGCAGGTAATTGGAGTGCTTCTGGGTCTTCACCTTTTTTCCTTGGTGCTCATCAGTGTAGGGGCTGTCAAACTTGGTCCAGGAAGACAGATGCTGAGGCATTGTAGCCAAATAAAAAAAGTAAAAAAAATAAAATAAAATAAAAAATGCAGCCTTAAGTGCCTCGGCATCCGTCTTCCTGGATTCCTAACAGTGCTTCATTTATAACAAAACAATAATGCAAGTGGTGGTAGATCCCTTTTTAATCAATAATGGAAGCCATTATAATTATCAATATAATGAATATGCAGTTATTCATGTGGTAATTTATCCATTACTAGATACACAACACATACAAACAGTCATAAGTATATGCTTCAATAGACTGGCCTAACTGCATGGTTGTACCTAAACAGGAGGACTAGGGCATCGGTCTACAACCCCTTGGTGGCAAGGAAGATGGAGGCAAGGCAAACAATTACAGGCTGCCCTTTTAATGTATGCCATTGAAATGTTGACAAAATTATCCACTGTTGGCTCCTTAGTGGCACCTAGAATCCAGCTGACTAAATTATTAAGTACGAGAGGAACAGCTGTTTGTGCTTCACTGAACGTCTGTAGTCTTCTGCAGTGGGAGGCCATGGGAACAACGTTGTCCTTTTTCAGTGTTACTATCTGTCTGGCTCATTTTGCTGGACTGTCACAATCTGTTTCCACACCTAAGGGTAACATGTCGAAGACCATATCTGTTGACAAAGTCTGAGCAGCAAACAACAATTCAGGCATTCAGTATTACAAGTGGTGGGGGTGAATAACACAAGATGCCGGCGGTCATGTCGGAGTCTCCTCTTCAATGTATCCTGTCAATAACAACAAATCAAACAGAAAAATTCATGAGTCATGAATACCGGCAAAGGGGGGCTTGATATTGTAGTTTCTTAACATGGTGGGCAGTGTGGCATAATGATTAGTGAGGTGGTCTTAAGATCAGACTAGGGTTGCTGACTCAAATCTCTGACCACTGCATACACCTCCATCCATGCCTAAAGTGCCCTTGAGCAAGGCATACAGTGAGTCCAATATGTATTTGATCCCTTGCTGATTTTGTTGGTTTGCCCACTAATAAAGACATGATCATTCTATAATATTAATGATAAAATGTATTCTAATATGGAGAGACAGAATATCAAAAAGAAAATCCAGAAAATAACTTTGAAGAATATATTTTAATTGATTTGTATTCCATTGAGGAAAATAAGTATTTGACCCCTCTAGTCAAAGAAGACAAAATACTTGGTGGCAAAGCCCTTGTTTTCTCATTCAGAGGTCAGATGTTTCTTTCAGTTAATGACAATGTTTGTGGATATATTAGAAATGATTTTTGTCCACTTTTCTTTGCAGATCATCTCTAAATCATTTAAGTTGTATGACTGTAGCTTGGCAAATGGGATCTTTTGTCCCCTTCACAGGATTATTATAGGGTTAATGTTTGGAAACGGCCTAGACCACTTCATGACCTTAATGTGCTTCTGCTTGAGCTACTCTTTCGTTGCTTGGGCTGTATGTTATGGATTATTATCATATTGGGAGGCCAATCCATGACCCACCTTCAGTCTAGTGGTGGTGGGAAAGAGGTTGGCATGCAGCATTGTACGTTTACATGTCTCCCTTCATCCATTCCTTGACGATGTGAAGTTGTCCTGTGTCTTGGCCAGACAAACAACCTCAAAACATAATGTTACCACTTTCATGTATGATGTTGGAGAAGGTGTTGTTCTTGGGATCATAGGCAGCATTTCTCTTCCTCCAAACAGATCGAGTTGTGTTAATGCCAAACAGTTTGATTTTGGTGTTATCTGATTCCAGCACCTCCCAATCATATCCTAATCCAGTTTGATGTTCATTGGCAAACTTCAGGTGAGCCTGAACAGGTTCCTTCTGAAGCAGGGGTACCATACATGCACTGCAGGATTTTAATCTCTTGTGGTATTAAGTGTTTCCAATAGTTTTCTTAGTGATTGAGGTCCCAGCTGCCTTGAGATCATTTCCTAGCTCCTCCCATACAGTTTTAAGGTGCTTTATCTCTTTTTTTCTGGTTATTAAATTCCCACAAGGTCAAATCTTGTATGGAACCACAGACAGGCCTAAGATTGATGATTGATGATCATTTTGTATGTCCTAAAATTGGGAAGAAATGCACCAACAGCTTGCTCCTTAATATCTAGGAGCCCATTTCAGCCTTGTTGAGTTCTAAAATCTTGTCCCTGACATCCTTTGACAGCTTTTTGGTCTGTCCCATGTTGGCGAGTTTAGTTTGATTGATTGACTGATTCTATGGACTGATTCTGCAGATTCAATGTGTCTTTTGTGCAGGTTACTATTAACAGGTGTGTTCAATTCAGATAACAAGTTGATTGGAAGTGCCATTTGATCTGCGGGATCAGAACTCTTAATGGTTGGCAGGGGATCAAATACTTATTTCCCTCAATGAAATATAAATCAATTAATATTCTTTAGAGTTAATTTCTGGATTTTCTTTTTGATATTCTGTCTCATGATATTATAATACATATTATCATTAACATGAAAGACTGGTCAAGTCTTTATTAGTGGGCAAACCAACAAAATCAGCAAGGGATCAAATACTTATTCTCCTCACTGTATCCCAACATTGCTTTAAGGAAGGTAAACTATACTCTTTAAATTACTGTAAGCATTACTGTAGCATCACACTGCCATAAGACTTCTGCCTTCCTACTACAAAATAATACAGGTGGCAAGATGAATGGTCACACGTATGAAATTTGCCTTAATTTCGACAAATAATAAATTGCCTTGCAAACACCTGTAGCAAGAAACAGACGCCACTTGACTGAACCAGGCCAATATGTATTCCTCAATTTGTCTCATTAGAAAATAATATATTATAAAGTACATGTGTGTTGGGCACATCCTTGTATGTGTATTTGTGTGAAGTTAAGATATGACTTACTGTTGATTCTCTGCTCTGGCAGGATCCCTCAAAACCTGGTATTCCGTGGGTAGCAACTTTTGGGTAACTGCACCTCGAGATCCACACAGTCAATGTCCTTGATATGAAGGTCCTGTGTAGGTCCTTTACTTCAGGAGCTTGCACAAAAGAAAAAAAAAGAATTTAGCTGGCAGACAAACCGTAGCCTATATTTTCGCTGGTGAACTGGTACAGTTGCATATCGTTAAGATCAAGCAAACAGACATGATCCTCATTAACATTCACACTACCTATTACAATCAGTGTGTTAACTTGTGACAACAGATTGTAGGCCTAATAGACTGCTGGATATTGTTAACACAGACCCCCCTCAATAACTCAGATGGGGTGGGGAACAGTCCTTAACTCAAACACAACATTTGGCTATGGTAAAGTACAACCAAGACATCTTTCCACAGATGATAGAACTAGCTTACCTGTCTGTGTGTCTTTGATGAAACCTTTTTGTCTGTCAGATGTGTTCTCCTAGCTTGCCAAAACAATACCTGAAGGCCTTCCCTTTGTCACGTTTCCCCCTGTGGAAAATCAGTACGTTATTCTTCAATCACAAAGCAATTAAGTCCATATAAACTAGCTTCTTAGTGTTATTTCCACATCAACGGAACAATTAATTCAACATAATTGAGCAAGTGCGTTGTGAGAGATCATCGTGGGGCTCGATTGACTGGGGATGGTTTCTCGGAATGCTCACCGCACTGAAGTGTTTGAGAATACAATCACGCACAAGAATGAGTCTCAGAAGTGTTTTCGTTGGTTTACTCGGTGTATTAACTGTCTGAATACACGGTATCAGTGTGATTCTAGTGTAGATCACTCCACCGGTATGGCACCATTAGCTCCAGAACATCGATGTTATTTTAGTGCGACGCCATGCTGGTCTCGTCGAAGTGCAGTGTACTAATTTCCAAAGTGTAAAATTTAACTTAAGACGCAGCATGTGTATCCTCTAGCCGCCGTACACAGCCGTTTATCTGTCATTCCCAGTCAATCAGCCCCACGTTCATCTCACACAACGTCCATGTAAACTTCAATCTTACGACCACAGACTTTGTTTAGATAGTCAACATTAAAGACTGTAAACTGAGATTAAAAAGGGAGACGTCCGGGGCGACAGTCCATCTGTTACAATGGCAACAGGGTGAAGCGTTTACCAAATCATTACCGTCATCTTTTAGGAATATACTTTACACACACACCCTGACGTTGTTAAGAGCATGCCACTTACCATTATATGAGGTGAACCTCGTCCACTCCGAGGACCTTGTCTTGGAAGACAACACGTCGCGTTCAGCAAAAGCCATGCCTCCTGACTGCTCCGAAGACCAACTGGCACTGACGACATATTTTTATGTTTGCTGGGTTATCGACGGCCAGTTGCATGGCAGTGAGTCCAAAATTGCTCGCCTCCTTCGCCTGGTCTACCATTAGGGCTAACAAGGGCGAGACGACTACCGGTACTACCATCGGGTTTTCAAAGAGCCCCATCATTTCGGCTACCAGTGGAGTTAACTGGTAGATAAGACTTTTGCCATAGCCTGTCGGTTGGTAACACGGCGGGAAAACGTCCTTCTTACAAACGATGAATGAACGTAGAGCCTCCTCTTGCTCACGTTTTAACGAAAACCCCAAGTCTAAATCCAAAACTGATGTCAATGCAGAATCAAACGAGCGCTGTCCCATTGCCGCCGCCATCTTTCTTGTGCTTTCTCCACTGCCCAGCGTCTCACTGCTATGTCGTCACTCCCTCAAAACCCCGCCCCAGAACCCTCTGCCCCGCCCGCGTTGATTCAAAACACATCTCTGCGTTGTGATTGGTTTAGTTACCATCTTGCCAGATTCAGGGCAAGATTCAAAATGAATAGTTGTTCGATACCAGACCCACCCGCAGCTGAAAAATTTTCAGCGTCCAGCAGGTGGCGCTGGTTTACCAGGCTAACTCACCAGACATAAAACCCCATTGAAAATGAATGGGATGTTATGTCTGGTGAGTTAGAATGTCAATACCACCAAAGCACCTAAACGTGGCATGGAAATCTACGGGTATATTGAAGAGTTAAGTGTGGGTCACCAGACCAAACAAACAAAAACAGCTGAGAGCAAAGCATTAAGGATATCTGGGCTTCCATAACTCTCATGCAATGCCCTGCCATTGACTTCAATGTTAAACGCAGCATTCCAGTTACTAAGGCAAATAGCTTATAACCAAGTATTGAACATTGAAATGTACTTAAGAAGGTACCAACTTCCAACTGTTTTAATGTAAATGGGAAAAAAAGAAAGAAATTTGGATTACAACACTACGAAACTGTTTTGCGTAATAATTTGGAACAAAGCATTTTAAGTTTTTTATTATTTTGAAAAATACTGTTATCATTGGAAGGTTAATTCAAAAACGTTTTAATTGTTCTCTAATGACTGATGACTTGAAAATTATGATGACTGTCATTTATATTGATTATTTGGGGAAACAGCGAAAAATGTCATTTGTGTAGGTTGTGTAGGTTGCCCATCACCATCACCACTATTTTCTATTTTCATGGGACTGGTGGATGTAGAGTTTTAGAAGTATTTGTAGAAGTAGACAAGTAGGCCTAATCCTAATTTCTAAATATTTTACACTGCACGTTTTTACAGGGCATAGAACATTTTTATCATACAGCTGAGGCAATATTTTGTCATTGGGTGGTTTGATACACCCTGACACACACACACGCACGCACGCACGCACGCACACACACGCTCACTCACTTAGACACACAAACCCTTGCAAAAATGAAAATGCAGTGTATTTGGGCTGTGCATAATTGAGGTGAATGGCCGAGTGAACCTTTAGTGCCCCAGCCCAGTGCCAAGCTCCAGAGGGCAGAGGCCAGGCGGAGAGGGGGCAGGGGGGCGGCGCGGGGAGCTCGCCCAGGGCAGGGCCACCACAGCTGGGCTGCCCTCTCTAACACCACCCTATCCTCCTCCTCCTCCTCCTCCTCCTCCTCCTCCTCTTCCTC
>NC_085868.1:7885578-7893934 GCF_034702125.1 Engraulis encrasicolus | reverse complement strand
TGCTGCAGAAGTACAGACTTAAGTTGTGTTATTTTGGCACAACTTATAGTATACTTAAATACACTTGAAATATAAGTAGAGCTTTAACACATTTTAAGTTGACTTTTTGGTACTAAAATCAAACTTTGTACAAGTGTACTTAATATACTAAAATCATACTTAACTTTAAGTACGTTTCAAATATTCTTTCTAATACCAAACTTTAGCATATCACTTTTAAAATACAAATACACTTAAAATACACTTAAGATATACTACACTAATAGTATGTTTTCAAATACAACACATTTAAATACAATACACTAATAGTGTCATGATCCGGCCCTCTGTTTTGTTTTGGACTCCTGTTTGTTTACCCCCCTGTGTTGCTGCCCATGTGCTTTTGTTTACGTTTTTGCCCTGTCATTTCCCCTGTCAATGTGACCTTGTGTTTACTTGTCTAGTTCCTGGCCCTGCCCATCGTTTGTCTCACCTGTCCCTATTATCCCAGTTTATCTAATGATTCCCGGCTGTGTTCGATTCCCAGTTCTTGTGTGTTAATCGCTCTGTTTAGTCCCTCTGATTGTAGTCACCTGTCCGTTGTCTGTCTCTCGTTGCCATTGTCAGTGTTTTCATGTCTCCAGTTTCCGTTCCATTGTTTTCACCTGTGTTTTGATTGCCTTGCTTGTTCCCTCCTGTGCATCCCGTTCCTGTCATTGATTTCACCTGGTTCTGTAGCTTGGTTCACTTGTCTTGCTGTTGTTCCCACCTGTGCCTCATGTCGTTAGTTCTCGTTGTCTCCTGATTTGTTCCCTGTGTGTTAATTGTTCTCAGTGTATTTAAGACCTCATGTTTCTCTTTGTCCTTGCTGAGTCATTGTCATTGCGTGTCGTAAGTAGATGTCCCAAGTCATTTTTTGAATCTTTGTCCTAGTCTTGTTGTAATTTATACTAAGAGTTTTGATCCTTCGTGATCTTTTGATTTGGGTGCTGTCTTGAGTTTTTGTTTGAATTAAAATCCCGGAAAATTCCACCTCGTGTCAGTGCTGCATCTGGGCTCTAACCTCAATTCCTGATAGAATGACTCAGCCACAATGGAGCCCAGCAGCGTATCTAGCCGAGGTAGCCAGCTCAACTCCGGGCTCTCTGCGTTTGGGTTATGTCGCTGTCCAACCTCTGAAGTCCCAGCCCAAGATGCCTGATCCAGTGGAGTGGAGTTGGTCAGAGTCTGAGGATGGCTTCACAAAAGACAGGCAGCCCCCCAGGAGGAGGCGACGCAATCGGTGCCAGAAGGGCCGCCGACCCGCTTCCCAGGAGGAACCTCTGCCTGCTTGTGTGTCAGGAAGCCCCTCACCAGCCGACCCACCGAACCACACAGAGATGGTCTACCCACCGGAACCGGTCCATCCCAAGCCCGATCCTGCCAGCCCGCCGGCCCAGCCCGATCCTGCCTGCCCGTCGGCCCAGCCCCAGCCAGCCTGCTCGTCCGTCCAGCCCCAGCCAGAAATTTCCATCTGCTTCGAGCACTTGGAAGACTTCTACGACCTGCTGGATAAGATGTCTCCAATCATACACACCTTGGGGAACACGAGGAGGCAGCTGGTGGCAGTCAACGTCATTCGGGGCGTCCTGCTAAGAAGGCCATGGCTCCTCCAGTTTGGACTGACGCCTACGAAACAGAGAATGGACCAGTTGGAGGAGTCCCTGCAGGCCCTCCTGGTTGCGGAGGAAAGTACGGCCTTGGCTGTTGATCCGCCTGACCTGGCGCCCATCACACCGCTTGATGTCCCCGAACCGGATGTCGCCGTGCCAGGTCCTGAACCGGATGCCGCAGTACCAGCCCTGGAGCTGGAGCTCGGTACTGCAACACAGACCCCCGAGCTGGAGCCCACTGCCGTCGCCACCGCTGCGAAGCAAGCCCCCGAGCCTGCCGCCGCCGCTGTGAAGCAAGCCCCCGAGCCTGCCGCCAAGTCTGCGAAGCAAGCCCCCGAGCCTGCCGCCGCCGCTGTGAAGCAAGCCCCCGAGCCTGCCGCCGCCGCTGTGAAGCAAGCCCCCGAGCCTGCCGCCGCCGCCGCTGTGAAGCAAGCCCCCGAGCCCGCCGCCGCTGTGAAGCAAGCCCCCGAGCCTGCCGCCGCTGTGAAGCAAGCCCCCGAGCCTGCCGCCGCCCCGAGCCCGCCGCCGCCGGTGCGAAGCAAGCCCCCGAGCCCGCCGCCGCCGGTGCGAAGCAAGCCCCCGAGCCCGCCGCCGCCGGTGCGAAGCAAGCCCCCGAGCCTGCCGCCGCCGAGCCTGCCGCCGCCGAGCCTGCCGCCGCCGAGCCTGCCGCCGCCGAGCCTGCCGCCGCCGCTGTGAAGCAAGCCCCCGAGCCTGACCCAATGCCAATAGATAGCCTGGCCACTTCTGAAGAGACACCCACTTCCGATGGCCCACCTATGCCCAAGGGGTCACCGGACCTTCCTGTTCCAGTTGGCCCGCCAAGTCCCGAGGGGCCACCTGTTCCTGAGTTCCTGCCTCCCTCTCGAAACCTGCCCCAGCTGTCTCAAGCCCAGCCCCAGAAGTCTCAAGCCCAGCCCCAGAAGTCTCAAGTCCAGCCCCAGAAGTCTCAAGCCCAGTCCCAGAAGTCTCAAGCCCTGCCCGAGCAGTTTCCAGCCCCGTCCGCTGGTGTGCCTGTTGCCGCCACCCTCAACGTGCGTGGAGCCGCCACCCCCTGCTCGCCTGTGGACATTCTGCCCTCCCCCCCTGCTCCTGTAGGCACCTTCTCTGTTTCAGTTGGCGCCACCCCTGCCCCTGCACCTGCACCTGCACCAGACCCCGCCTCGCCTTAACCTGGTCCCGCCGCCCAGTGTGCTCCAGCTCCTGCCTCCTGGTCTTCGTCTGTGTTCCAGTCTGCGCCGCCCCCTGTGTTCCAGTCTGCACCGCCCCCTGTGTTCCAGTCTGCACCGCCTCCTGTGTTCCAGTCTGCACCGCCTCCTGTGTTCCAGCCTGTGCCGCCCAGTGCGGCCCAATCTGCTCCCTCCACTCACCATAACCCAGTGTTTTCGCAACCCCTCCTTATTCCTGTGCCGGTCACCATTCCAGTTACTGTGCCCATCACCATCCCAGTGTCTGTCCCCATCTGTGTCCAGGTTCCCACTCCTGTATCTGTTCCTGTTCCTGTTCCTGTTCCTGTTCCAGTCCGTTCGGCCCGCTTCCCCTCACCAGTTTTCATCAACGTCACTGTGACCGTGCCCATCCCTGTCGTCATCTCTGTTCCTATTCCCGTCACTGTCCAGGTCACCGTGCCCCTCAAGGTCCCTGTGTTTGTTCCTGTTAATGTTGCCCAGTCTACTATGTCTGCCCCTGAACCTTCGTCTGACTCTGCCTGCCCCGTGTCTGACTCCACCAGCCCCTCCAACTCCGCCTGCCCTTCCTCCAGGGCTTCTGAACCTATCCCTTGTCCTGTGCTTTGTGCCCAGCCTTGCCGGTTGCTCCCCTCCAGACTACCCCCTTCCAAATGCTCTGTGCTTCCCGAGGACTTTGTGGGACGTCTGGAAGCCGTCCCTTAAGGGGGGGGTACTGTCATGATCCGGCCCTCTGTTTTGTTTTGGACTCCTGTTTGTTTACCCCCCTGTGTTGCTGCCCATGTGCTTTTGTTTACGTTTTTGCCCTGTCTTTTCCCCTGTCAATGTGACCTTGTGTTTACTTGTCTTGTTCCTGGCCCTGCCCATCGTTTGTCTCACCTGTCCCTATTATCCCAGTTTATCTAATGATTCCCGGCTGTCTTCGATTCCCAGTTCTTGTGTGTTAATCGCCCTGTTTAGTCCCTCTGATTGTAGTCACCTGTCCGTTGTCTGTCTCTCGTTGCCATTGTCAGTGTTTTCATGTCTCCAGTTTCTGTTCCATTGTTTTCACCTGTGTTTTGATTGCCTTGCTTGTTCCCTCCTGTGCATCCCGTTCCTGTCATTGATTTCACCTGGTTCTGTAGCTTGGTTCACTTGTCTTGCTGTTGTTCCCACCTGTGCCTCATGTCGTTAGTTCTCGTTGTCTCCTGATTTGTTCCCTGTGTGTTAATTGTTCTCAGTGTATTTAAGACCTCATGTTTCTCTTTGTCCTTGCTGAGTCATTGTCATTGCGTGTCGTAAGTAGATGTCCCAAGTCATTTTTTGAATCTTTGTCCTAGTCTTGTTGTAATTTATACTAAGAGTTTTGATCCCTCGTGATCTTTTGATTTGGGTGCTGTCTTGAGTTTTTGTTGAATTAAAATCCCGGAAAATTCCACCTCGTGTCTGTGCTGCATCTGGGCTCCAACCTCAATTCCTGACAGAATAGTGTATTTTATAATACTACACTTTAACACATTACTTTTAAAATACACATGTACTTAAAATAGACTTAAAAATTAATATACTAACAGTATATTTAACAGTACCACACTTTGTACACTTAAAATATAATACACTAATAGTATACTTTATAATGCTACACTTTAGCCCATTACTTTTAAAATACAAATGTACTTAAAATACATTTAAATACAATACACTAATAGTGTATTTCATAATACTACACTTAAGTACATGACTTTTAAAATACAAAGATACTTAAAATACACTTAAAATATAATATACTAATAGTATACTGTATAATGCTACACTTTAGCACATTACTTTTAAAATACAAATGTACTTAAAATAGACTTAAAATACAATATACTAATAGTATATTTGACAATACTACACTTTAGCACATTACTTTTAAAATACAAATGTACTTACAATACATTTAAATACAATACACTAATAGTGTACTTTATAATACTACACTTAAGTACATAACTTTTAGAATACAAAGATACTTAAAATACACTTAAAATATAATACACTAATAGTACACTGTATAATGCTACACTTTAGCACATTACTTTTAAAATACAAATATACTTGAAATACACTTAAAATATAATACACTAATAGTATATTTTACAATACTACACTTAGCACATTACTTTTAAAATACAAATGTACTTACAATACATTTAAATACAATACACTAATAGTGTATCTTATAATACTACACTTAAGTATATAACTTTTAAAATACAAAGATACTTAAAATACACTTAAAGTATAATACACTAATAGTATACTTTATAATGCTACACTTTAGCACATTACTTTTAAAATACAAATATACTTGAAATACACTTAAAATATAATACACTAATAGTATATTTTACAATACTACACTTAGCACATTACTTTTAAAATACAAATATACTTAAAATACATTTAAAATACAATACACTAACAGTATATTTTATAAAACTATATTTAAGTACATAACTTTAATAATACAAATGATTTTAAAATATATTTAAAATACACTAAACTATAAGTATATTTTTAAATACCATACTTAAGTACTGTACTTGATAAATAGAGTGTACTTGAAATATACTTTCAGAAAATTAAATATATTTCAAGTACACTTAAGTACACATTTTTTTGACCTGGGATAGGCCTAACCCTAACCTTAACCTTAACCCTAACCTTAACCCTAACCCTAACCCTAACCCAATTTCAATGGCACACCGCTCGCGTGGGGATGAAAAGTGTCGGAATAGCGGCATGTCGGAATAGCGCTATGTCGGAATAGCGATTGCCCCCCATGGAGGATAATGGCCTATGGAATTAAAACATAACACCTCCACAGTAAAACATACCACCTCCATTGAGAGCCATTTTACACTGATTCGTGTCTATATCGTATCTATCGTGAATGCACTGTTCATTTACACTAAAATACTGAAAAACGAGTACCCGTGGGGAATGATTTGAAGACGCCAGAGCCCGCGTATTCACGCCAGCACAGATCTGATCTAGCGCTGTGTAAACATCTGGAATCTGAGGAAACGCTGCCTTGCCGTCCGTCCCCCCTCTGAACGCTCACTTGACTTACAAAATACTTAAAGGGCCACTTCAGTCAATTTCAACATGCTGTTGTATTGCTCACGCTACCCTTGACTTGTCAATACCCAGTGATGCCACATTTTTCGGCTCAGCCCTTTCCGAGATATGAGGTATTCTAATGGGGGCAGCGTTTGTTTACATTTTTTTAAAAAAATAACATAGGCTTACTCCAAATATTTTCCCAAAAGGTACTGCTGTTTGCTAGTTGTCTGCTGATGTTGTATAACCTTTTGGATGTTTTTGGGAATGAATAAAAAAAATTTTTTTTTAAAATGTAAACAAAGCGCTGCCCCATTACAATGACCAGGATCTCGGAAAAGGCTGAAGAAGAAGAAAAGAAAAAAACCTCAGGTACTGACAAGTCCAGGGTAGTGTGAGCATTACAACTGCATGTTGAAATTGACAGAAGTTCTCCTTTAATATTTTCTATTCGCATGAATATCATTAACGGACTGTTGACAGAGAAAGAGAGCGTGCACCTATGCTTATTTGTGTCTATGCCTTCTTGGCACGGAAAGGAGAGGGAAAGGGCATCAGAGTTTGCTACATTGAAGTAGGCCTATGTAAAAAAGATACTTTATAAACTGACATGCTTTAAAATGTGCATTAATTGTAAAGTGGCCGATATTTCGTTCATGTGATGGGAATTTCGCTACCAGTTTGCGCTACCAGGACATCCTGCCACTTCAACCAAGTTCTTGGTTCAAGTGGCTTTGTACCTGATGTTGTTCTTGTTAAGCTCATCTTATCATTGAAATACATGAGTAATTACTAAATAATAATGTAATATTTACTAGTATGACCAAAATACAGTGAATTTTGCAGCAAAAAATGTCTATTTCTGGAAATTAAAAATGGCAGACAATGGACAAGATCCCCCATTTCATGTATGAAAAATGCAATTTTCATTTGCTTGTTCTGCTGTTCTTGGCAAACATAAAGCAGCATAAACATTTCTTTACTGACAGGTTAGTGTTAGGCATGGTTTTGGTCAGGGCATTTTTGCGTTTAACAACAGATATTCAGCGTGGCAACAGAAAATTGCCGGCATTGTGGGAAAACTGTGCAAACCTCTTCACGTCACAAAAGTGCTTTTCCGCGGCTTTGAGGACCACGACTTAACTTGCCAAAGCATCGCACTGCAGAATGCACTGGTGTAAAAGATACATATACACTTATACACTCAAGTTTCATAACACATATACACCACGACATTAGACTTAAATCACATGTGTGAAACAGCAAATACAGAATGCAGATAGAGATAGATAGATAGATAGATAGATAGATAGATAGATAGATAGATAGATAGATAGATAGATAGAAAACTGTCAGAAAGACCATTGTGCTTTCCATTATACATGAAATTTGCCATTTTGTGTGTGTCCATGAAAACTGTGTTAACCATGTCACGGTCTGAAACCCTCTCTATAAATCAGTAATGGTTTGGTCTTAGGCCATACGAATAACATCACGTGATGTCATAACCTCTTTGGCAGGATATGGGAAGACTTTTGGTACGTTTTGAGCTCTATTCTTCCATAATTTAATCCATACTTTTTCATATTCTCATAGGGGGAAAATTGCCTGTCAACTGTGTTATCAACATATTCATAAGAATCTGAATTAGAAACCACATGTAGAAACCACAGATAAATCATACAAATACATGAATTGATTAAGGTGTTGTGGTGGAACTTCTGAGGTCCTCAGTTAGCACAATACCATAAAAATGGCTGTAATGTCAAGTGTTACCATCAATGGTGTTATGAATCAGCTATGACAGTTGAGGAGGAGTATGTTTTTGCCAATTTATCTCCATACTGACAGACAAACAAACAAAATAATTTGTGTTCTAGGGAGATGGGTTTGTCTGCTCTGTTTTTCCTCCTAAAAAAGTGCCGACTTGCTCCCCTGCACTGTTGACCGTAACACAGTTGACTGTTTTTGTGCTTTTGATCCCTTATGTGTTGGAAATATCCTATGACCAGACAATAGGGCTTTTCTCTGGAGAGGGAAGTCTTATGTAAGGAGGGTGACTAAATTCAAATCAGACGTTACAGGGATTTATAATGAAAAATGTGTCAGTCTGTATCACAGTGAATCATAAATGATTATGAAGCTCATCAATCACATTTTCTATATCAGTTGCACAGATTAATGACAACATTATTGTTAAGGGACATAAGCACTTTCAAACGTATGTTGTTTCAACTCTGTAGTATTTTATATATCCCTATACTGCACGGTGTTGCCACATGGCAACATACCATTCTTTTGGCATTTCCTGGTATTTAAATATAGACACTGATTGGTTTTCATATTGAAACTGTGGCCTTGTTTTATCCAATTATGTGGTTTGTTGACATCACATGACACCATACACTGCCCCAGGCTTGTTCTTTCCTTCACTGTACATGAGTGTGTGTCCTT
>NC_085868.1:7868078-7870578 GCF_034702125.1 Engraulis encrasicolus | reverse complement strand
TTTATTGCAATGAAGAGACTGCTATGAAGGCTTTTGTCCCATCCAAAGACAGTTTTTGAAGTCAAGTTAGAGAAGGCTTCCATGCCAGTCTAGAGGCAGCTTTGGGCTTTAGTCCAAGACAGTATAACAGACATTTATGAAAGTTCCTTCCAATCTTTTGTCCAATGAATTGACAGTTCTGAAGGTTTTCGACCAATCCAGAGAGAGGGCATTTATGACTGTCAGGACATTGGAAACAGGTCGTTTAGAAGGTGTTTGGCGAATCTATTAATAGTTAATTAAGATTTATCCCGATGGAAAAAGTTAATTTAGAGCCCTGAGTATATTCTGACGGAGAAACCGTTTTGAAAATTTGTCCAACCCAGAGACAGTTTTGAAAGCCGTTGCCCAAAAAAGAGACAGCTTAAAAAGCTTTCGGCCAATCAAGACAGAGGACTGTTATGACTGTCAGGGCGTTTCAAACAGGCTTTTGACCAACCTAATCAACCGTTTATAGGGAATGTGTCCAATGCAGAGACAGTTTTGAAAGTTTGTCCAATCCACAGACATTCTTCAAAGCTGCAATGATAGACCAATTTTGAAGCACTTCGGCCAACCAAAAAAGAGGACTGTTATGGCGCACAGACCATTGCAAAGAAAGTCAACTGTCAATGAATGCTTTACAGTATTGTCAATTCCATACGCAATGAGCATTACACAGAAGATAGAAATTGCATTTCACCAGACACCAAATGCGCCATTTAAACTGCAAAGCTCTCTCTCTCTCTCTCTCTCTCTCTCGCATGTGCGCGCGCGCGCACACACACACACACACACAAACACACTTAGATGTATACTTCTTTATTGTCTTTATAGCAAACTTGCATGAAAGGGACATTTATCTTCAGTAGTGGCATAAAAGACATACAAAGACAAACACACTGCAAAATCAACACAGTAATGGAAAAATAAACATAAGGTAAGCGTACCCATTAAGCCCATGTACCCTTTAAGCCCACTTTCAACTTTGAGGTCAATTTAAAGAAAGGGAAAAGGTGAATTTTGTTGTTCATCACCCTATCCAATTAAAGGGTTTAGTAACTGACAAAATGTTTTTTATTGCAAACAAATCACATTTTTTATCGTCGAGTTATTCCCGTCCAAGTGAATCCAGTCTCAGGACTACTGACAAGAAGTTGCCTCAAAACTTTGCTGTTTTGGGACATGTCAGAAATCATAGAATATCAGCTAGTATAAGTCAAATGTTTTGAAAATACTTTCATATTTAGTAAACTAAGAGGTAAATGTAATGATTTTTATATATATACATGCAGTGTTTTACTAAATTATAGCATTTCCCTTCAAATGGAAAGATGTGTTTTATGAGCGAGCACACGCCGATATTTTCTTGATACAACCACACACCATCTTTATCTTACTCTACCGTAAGACTTAAGGTGGTTAGGTATGAATTCTAAGCATATTCCAGTTTGTTTGGCATTGGTCTTTAAAGAAATGCATCATGAAATGTTTTGTGGAGTTGATTATTTCCATAAAATAGCTTTTTGTATAGGCGGGCTTAATGGGTACAAGGTGGGCTTAAATGGTACACCCCATTGAAATGCATGCAAGTTTGCATGCATGCTTATGAAAAATGCCTTTGAGGGACATAAAAAGTGCTGTACAATCCCAAGTTGTTGGTTTAAAAGGCGTAATGTAATGAACTAACAATAATCAATAAGAAAAAATACATTTCTCTGTTTGGATGAAGAATTTTATGAAGTATATGAAGTAAAAGATGCCGTAATATTTAATTAGGTTGTATGCACTATTTTTTGAGCAAATCTTACATTTTTGGTCTGAAACCATTTATGCCATGTAGGCTCCACTGTTTAAACTCAATTCACACACATCACCAGGTATTTTGATAGAGAAATAACTATATGAGCTTATTTGGAACACAAGTGGGCTTAAATGGTACCAATGGTACCATTTAAGCCCATTCAGACTTTTCACTTTTCTCGTAAAAAATCTTCATATTGTACTTTGAAATATCCATCAACTCAGGGACAAACATTGAGAAGAGAGGTAAATCTTACTATTTAACAAAATATTTCACAAAGAAATTATGTGAAGATGATTGAAAAATAAAGAAATTTAGATTTTGCTGGGCTTAATGGGTACGCTTACCTTATATTAAATATGGGACACAAACACATAAATGCATGCACACACACACTGACACACACTGAAACACACACACACGCACACACACACACACACACACACACACACACACACACACACACACACACACACACACACACACACACACACACAACGATCAACTCCAAACGATGTGATGACAGTGTCATTTCATCCAATTAAGAGACAGTTTTGAAATCTGTTGTCCAATAAGGACAGAGTATTGAAGGCTTTTAGCGAATCAAAATTGAGCGCTGTTATGACTGCCAGTACTGCATCGCAAACACCCACACACACACACATCACCCACACAGCT
>NC_085868.1:7773078-7865578 GCF_034702125.1 Engraulis encrasicolus | reverse complement strand
TCTCTGTCGATCTCTCTGTCTCTCTCTCCTCGATCCACTAGTCAGTGTACTTTCAACCTGCCTCAGTGACAACAACCAACAACAGCTGAATATCAATGTAGCAAATGAAAACAAAGGCCAGCACTGCCCCCACTGTACATTTGCTATACATGCAGATGGTGAACTTCACCTAGTAAGCTGACACAGAGAGTGAAGCAATTATCAGACTGGGACACACACACGCACGCACGCACGCACACACGCACACATGCACACATGCAAACACACACGCAAAGACACACACACACACTCACACACTCACCGCAGTCATGCCGGAAACCAGCGGGCAGACAGTGTGGCACACACATCGCTTCACTTCTGGGTAGAACACTTCCCGTCGACGGGTGAGGAGTTTCCTGTGTCTCTGTATCGACAACAGTGGCCGAGAGAAGAGAAGAGAAGTCTCTCTCTCTCTTACACACACACACACACACACACACACACACACACACAGCTCTGTGTGTGTGTGTGTGTGTGTGTGTGTGTGTGTGTGTGTGTGTGTGTGTGTGTGTGTGTGTGTGTGTGTGTGTGTGTGTGTGCTGTTATCAGTTGCTTATCTTAGGACCCCCCCCCCCCAAAAAAAAAAAACCCTCCTTATATAAAACAGGAAGCATTATAATGTTTACATTGCTGGTAATCTATTAAAGATATTACTGTAAAAGCCACTTTATGTCTTTCCATATAGTATTAATGTTTTTTTCAAAGGCCAAAACCTCATATTTGACCCTATATTGTGTTTTCTAAAGGGGCTCTTTCTTTGCCATTCTCTCCCCACACACTTCCCGTAGCTACATACCACACACTTCCTCCAAGAGTGAAACTCTAAAAACAGGGCAACGTCTTCATAAATCTGAAATAACATTGATTTGGGCACCCTTCCTGTTTTGATCTGTCCGTCAGTGCCAGCTGCTAAAGGTAGGCCTTTTGCGCCATCTGGGGGTCATAGGTGGAAATGAACATGAGCCATGCTTCAGTGGTGTGCGTGATGGACAAATTCACTAGGGGGCGTGACTTCCTAAAACTCATCAGCAACACCTTGTAGTCACTTGTTGCCAGTTATCATCACCACCACTTTCTGTCTGAAGCGGTTTCCTGCTGCACATTACCTTGACGCTCTCTCTATGGTTACATCTCTGTCTTGCCGAAAAGCAGACCCCCTGCGCTGCGTATTGAAACAAAGTTACAAGTTCAACATATTCCCCAGTTTGGCTAGAACTTCAGGAGTAACTTTTTCAGGTAAGAGATGCCATTTGGTTGGGTAAGGTAGCCTATGAGTGAAGTTGTTACTTTTAAATATTTTTTTTCAAAGTTGTCCTCAGTCCCCTCCGACGAGCATAGGCCTACTTCCGAAAAAGGTTTGTATCCTTCGCGGGACAGGGCAGCCTTTTTATGTGCCTTGACGCGGTAGATTCTCCGATTCGTTTATTTTTTGCTTTTCAGTTTAAAAATCCGTTGCTTTGTTATTTGCTACACATCAGTAGCCTAAATAATTAAGTTCACATTTCATTGTTGTGAAAACTGGTTAACTAAATTCAAATTAGATAGGCTACACAACCGTGGAAATATCCTAAAAGCGCGTTTGGAATGGAGAAAATGACTGTATCAAAATGGTTAGCGAACGCTTTGTAGGCCTAATTTGAGAAATGTTTTGAAACCTCCGCAGGTGTTTGTACCGCGTAATCACCTGGACATGGAGTGGCGTGGACAGAAGACCGTCAGCTCTGACCTTGCCTTCTCAGAAGCCCAGAGATGGGTTGAGGTGAGGAAAAGTGTTATTTTAATTGTGTGTAAAATGTGAAATTACTTCACCTGTTTCCCCAAAGTCCGTCCTGGGATGTTGAGTGTGGTGAGGGAGATGTCTTCTTGAAATGTTTGCCAAATGACCTCCTTTGGCTGCGATGTTTTCGCAGCAACACACAGGCCAACTCCAATTGGCCGCTCCAATAAGCACACACACTGAATTGCTGTTATTTTTTTATGATGGGTCTTTGGGTTAATTAGTGAAAACCTCTCCGCAAAAATGTTTCACTTCAGCCTTGAGCTCGTTTGCTGGCTTTGTCAGAGAGAAAATTTGCGCGTGGGATCTCGAGCCACTCCGTTCGATTATCAGCTTTAGAACTCTGTTTTGCTATTGCTGTTAATTCGCTGTGTTGAGAATTTTAGGCAGCTCTCAAAATGGACACGCACTGAGCGATTAAATTGGACTACACTAACGGGCATAGGCAGCGTATGAAAACAGGAGACGACAGGCAAATTTATTAAGGTGAGTTACAATTGTCAGCTTTTTATAGTTCTAGAAATGAGGTTAGCTACTTGTTTTTTTTATTAAATTCATTGGAGTACAGTAGTGAAGATGGCAATGCCTCTGAACACTGTCAGATATGAATATGCAGTATTTGTAACTCTTATGAGTGTTAGAACTGAGGCGTCTTGAAAATAAGTAAATTAATTCAAGAGGCACATCTCTCTCTCTCTCTCTCTCTCGACTAATGTATAGCAGTGCTTGAGTGAGATGGGGATGTTTAGGTCCTTCGGCTGTATGTGAGATGAAGTTATGGCACTTGACTTGACCTGTATTGAGCAATCAACAACATTAGGCCTAATGTTGATGGTGAATTGGATTAGTTGTCTAATTGACTTTGGGCTGTTAGGAGGTCGACTTCGTTAGAGATGAGACTTGAATGGAGTTTGTTTGAAGTTGAAGCCCACAAGCCATCTGTAAAGCAACAAGGGAGGGATTTAGTTTTAAGATTTTAAGCAACATCGGTAATTCATTAAGTGGTACCCCCCACCCCCATATCTCCCTCTCTGATGCCCCTGATGCCCCCACATACTAGTCTTCTTAACGATGATGTGTGATGTTGCATTCCATGTGTTCAGAGTGCAATGATGTGCCAGTTCCAGTGTGTAGTTGGGCATAGGTGGGGGTTCAGATGGCATGCCTCAATGCCCTCGCCCACTTGCCCCAATCCCCCCAATCTATGCTCTCTTCCACAGTCAGTGGGGCCACCCATTAGTGCATGATCATTGGCGATTTGATGGGCTGCTTTGTCAAGTTGAGCTACCAATAGGCTGTTAGTTTAGCTCAAACCCTAACGCCAGGGACACATACTGGTGAATTTGGCAAAGCGAAGCGATCTTCGTCATTTATTCTGATGAGGTAGGCGAAGGCAAGCAAGTGAAGTGAGCGAAGCTAAAATATTCAATCAAGTTAAATAATGTGCAAATGAGGAGCAAATTTCACCTGCGGCGGCCAGTATAATCAACAACATAAATGTTTCATTGTATTTGATTCGCCGTGACGACCTGATGACCGTTGAGCTGTCAGAATGGAACACTTAATTTTGCCTCGTTTCGCTCGTTTCGCCTACATGTGTGCCTGGCGGAACCCTTAACCCCTAGGGGTACTACTGTAGTGTGTCGTAATTAGATTGGTATCTCAGTTCGATGGGTAGTAGCTCATATGGACACGACTGGTTGACGTGGGTGCTGTGGAATGGAGGTTCTCAGCAGGGTCCACCTCCCCACCCCCACAGGGCTGCATTGGAACCGAAAAACCACCCAGGCATTTCTGACTCAAACTGGTCCCTCACACGTCCAAGCTGTTGCCTCACTATATCCTGCATGGGTCAGTGTCACTGTCTATATTGAAGATGGACCTTCTATTTATTCTCACTGAGATGGACCAATGGGCCACCCCTTTATACTGTGGGCCAAGAACAAACAAACAAACAAAACCAAAACAACAGTATTGGTCCCTGTCAACTGCCATCCCACCGGGGTAATGCCCTATATGCCAGATTACTAGTCCAGCCCTGCCGTCCACCACAATCACAATGCCCTGCTGCCGCTGCGGCCCGCCCTGGCACCCACCAGGAAGGGGCCCTTGTCCTTGTGCACTGGGGCTCATGAGATGCCCTACATTTCATAACGTTAAGGCCGAAGCTTTGATGTGAGGGGCTGGATGCCTGGCATACATACATACATGGATGGATGGGTGAATGCATGGATAGGAGTGTGAAGAAGAGGCCCA
This sequence comes from Engraulis encrasicolus, assembly GCF_034702125.1. Lineage (NCBI taxonomy): Eukaryota > Metazoa > Chordata > Actinopteri > Clupeiformes > Engraulidae > Engraulis > Engraulis encrasicolus. The sequence goes on along the minus strand of NC_085868.1, from coordinate 7,861,506 downwards.
TGTATCCAGGGCCAGATTAAGAGGGTGGCGGGCTCCTAGGCTACAGGTTGCAATAGGTCCACCACAGAAAAAAATCATGACAAAATTACAAAATGTCATAATTCCAAGCTATAAATTAATTCTGCCAACCATAGAGAGGAGTATTAACAAAAGATATGATATTTTTTTTCCAATATTACATCTGCAACTCACCTTTGACCAATCAGGGGGCCCTTGTCTGGTGTGGGGCCCTAGGCTGCAGCCATACCTAGCCTGTGCGATAGTCTGGCCCTGCATGTATCTGATGTATGTTTGATGTGAGGGCCTGGATGCTGGACATACAGGATGGATGGATGGATGGGGAACATTCAGAGCTGGAAGTGGATGGATGGGTGGATGGGGATGTGAAGAAGAGGCCCATGTATGAATGTGATGTATGGATGACATGGGAGCACGGGTAGCTATGGGTGGTCTCGGGACAATGGGACTGTGCCTGTGCATACTCATTTGGCAATTAGTGCCAGAGAGAAGAGGGCTTCCTTTGTTAGACTGGTTAAATTGTTTTATTAATAGCCTATAATGATAATCTTTTGGTTCATGTCCATTTTTTTCTTATCCCAGTAATCCCACCTATTATATGATTTATGTCTTATGGCCTCTGATTTGTGCCCCTATACTAAAGGACACCCAGTTCTGGACTCTTAAGCTGGCAGACGGGGCATTTCCTAGTGAGCTTGCGGTCCTCAGGGTTCGATGGTTTTTTTTTCTTTTCTTAAATACTGACCTACATTTTTTGCGGGCGGCCCTTTGGTCACCCTCAATGGTACATGGGCAGTTGACCAATCAGGATGTGGTACCAAAGTAGCTTAACCACCTTGTGCATGGGGGAGCGTTGAGGTTGAATGAAGCAAAGGACAGCAATCTTTAGATTTTTCTTTGTTTATATGCCTACGAACGTTTCGGGCAGAGCTCTTCTTCAGCGTGTAATGGCGATCGCACCCATAGGTTGTAGGTGTGCCCTAAATGGGGTGTTCACCGTTGATCCAATGATTGACACATTGCTTCCCCGAGGGCGAGTACAATGATGAGGCACCTCAATGTGTTACATTTTTTCCCAAAATGTAAATAAAACCAAAAATTGTAAATAGAAAAAAACAAAAGCAATATACAAATGAATGTTAATAAAGTACACAATGCAATTGTGTTGTTACAATTTGAAGGAACCATATAGCCCATAGGGCCTACAAAAATTGAAACCCAAAGCCAGTCAGCCAAAAATGCCCAGGCTGTTGTTTGTCCCCTCCTTGAATGATCCCTTTCCTGCAACCATTGTCATACAAAGGGAATAGGGTCCCAAATCTCCACCTTTGTACACAGTCAGTACAGTAGCTCCCTCTTAGGCCACCCAATAGACTACGAGGTGTTGGTGTGTTGTAAGTGAACAACACTTGTAATACCTTTCAGTCATTTTCATATGTTTTAGGGCTTTTTTGCCTTTATTTTTTTAAGGACAGTGGAGGAGAGACATGGAAGGATCAACAAATAGCCTGGGCCAGAGTCAAACCCGGGTCGCCGGCGTAGTAACCTAGCACCCTACTGTTAGGCCACAGCAGGGCCCTTTTAAGTCATTTAGAACCGATCTGCACTTTGCTCCCATGGTCATGAGCTCCCATGACATGTTGCTTACTGCTTTGCCTATCCGTTATCTTTGATAGCACTGCCATCTTTGGTTTTGGCCGTGTTTGCTGTTTCTATAACTCTGCCCCCTTTTGCTCCAACTCTCTTCCCTCCCTAAAGCTGTTCTAATTGAGGCCTTCTTTTATTCTGTGGCAAGTTAATGTGGGTGTTTAGCTGATGGAGGTGGGGTGGTGGGGTGTCAGCATGTTCTGGTGGTTGAGCTGGCAAAGCTTACCATTCACATGATGCCCCCTAATGATGCCCTATTCATATGGGGACCCCCCCCCTTTAATATATCCTTGTGATGCCCCATTCATATCATAATGCCCCTTCCCCCTTTAATGCATCCGGGATGCCTATTCATATAATGACGACACATTTGCCCCCTTTAATGCATCCGGGATGCCTATTCATATAATGACGACACATTTGCCCCCTTTAATGTACCCGGGATTCCTTTTCATGTACTGTAAGTTAATACCCCCATATCTCCCTCGCTGATGGCCCTCTGTGGCCTCACTGGGCATTTTGGACACTTTGTTTCCTACGTCATACCTACAGGTAATCTAAATGCAGAAACCGAAGGCTATTGCTGAATGTTCTTTAGAACTTTCTAAAGAAGTAAATGTCACAAAATCAAGTGCCTATTAGCTATACAAGACTACGCTCAAAAGCTGGTGTTTCATTTAACTACCAAAAATGTGACTCTTTTTTTACCAGCTTAATGCATCAAATGCTTTAATTGCTGGAGTGAAATGCAATTGAGCGTAAGCAATAATGGACAATAGCCTGGCTCCTTTTTTTTCCCTTTGCTCATTTGTTTTGCTCCCTCTTTTTTGTCCTCCTCCAATCTCTCTCTCTCTCTCTCTCTCTCTCTCTCTCTCTCTCTCTCTCTCTCTCTCTCTCTCTCTCTCTCTCTCTCTCTCTCTCTCTCTCTCTCTCTCTCTCTCTCGCTCTCTCTCTCTCTCTCTCTCTCTCTCTGATCCACTGTTGCTGGTCTGTATCTAATCTGCGGATGAGGTGTGCTATGTGCACGTAGTGTGTGTGTTTGTACGGGCCATGTGGTAATGGTGAGGAGTGTGCTGTACATGACGGTGGGGGACTATTATGGGGTGTGCAGGAGGACTCCTTGTTAATTTGTGTCGTTTTTTTCTGGCTGAGTGCGTCTAATCCCGCCGCAGAATTCCTTTCCCCTGAGCTGCCCCCTCATCCCATCTCCTCATGCTGCACTGGACGTTCAGAGATCAGCTGAAACACACACACACACACACACACACACACACACACACACACACACACACACACACACACACACACACACACACACACACACAGATGTGCGTACGCTAACGCACAGGCACACACTTATGATGCGCGAATACACATTTGCTCACTCCAATGCACTCACTTGCATACGCATACATTCACACATGTATTGTATTGTATGCATACACATTGTATGCGTCCAGTTCATTTGAGAGCCCCACCCCCCTGCTGCTTCCCCATTGCTCACTAATGAATCTTTTCAGTTGATGTATGTAGTACGGGTAGGCAGTGGGATGGGCCTGCTGTAAAAACTTTCTGGAAAGCTTCATTTTGTCTCGTCATGGTAAGCCGTGCATACATTTTCACACCAGTGTGAGCAAACATGTTTTTACACAGGCACACACACACACACACACACACACACACACACACACACACACACACACACACACACACACACACACACACATTTGTACACAGGAACACACTCATACTTACACATACACACACATTCACACTTGTATGCAGGCGTGCACACATGTTTATGCACAGGCATACACTCATGCACGGACACACAATTGCTCGCTCATCCACGGCACACCACATGCTTACATGCGCACCCCATAGATCCAGTTACTTATGCGCATGGACATATACACTCACTACCACACACACATTCAAGCATGCACAAGTTTGCACACACACCATCCCCACATATATTGGAGCATGCACAAATACAGACACACACACACACACACACCACATTGAAGAATGCACAAATTTGCGCGCGCACGCGCGCGCGCACACACGTTTGCATACACATGCTGCCACTCAGTTCACACTAGGGGTGTTAATCACAGCCTCCATGACGATACGTTTCAATATCGATATGTTATTATTCGATGCGATGCAATTCGATTATTTTCGATACTTAAGAATGCCCCACGATACGATACAAGACGATTCGATTAGACTTTTTTCCAATTACTTTTCTTTTCCAATTACTTTCTACTATGTTATGAAGCAAGGTCATTGGGCAGGGGCCAGCGATTCGATTATTTTCGATGCTTAAGAATGCCCCACGATACGATTCGGTTCATTCATCAGATTATATCACAATATATCGATACATTTTGATTATTATTTACACCCCTAGTTCACACCCTGGTCATCTAAGGCTCGTGTGTGTGTGTGTGTGTGTGTGTGTGTGTGTGTGTGTGTGTGTGTGTGTGTGTGTGTGTGTGTGTGTGTGTGTGTGTGTGTGTGTGCGCGTGTGTGTGTGTGTGCGTGTGCGTGTGCGTGTGCGTGTGCGTGTGCGTGTGCGTGTGCGTGTGCGTGTGCGTGTGCGTGTGCGTGTGCGTGTGCGCGTGCGCGTGTGCGTGTGCGTGTGCGTGTGCGTGTGCGTGTGCGTGTGCGTGTGCGTGTGCGCGTGCGCGTGCGCGCGTGTGCGCGCGTGTGTGTCATACAGTTGCTCAGTTTGTTCTTATTTAAATGTTCTGGAATGTTTCGTTTTTGTCTCGTCATGCTAAACTAGCCTACAGAAAGGGAGGCAACACATGCTCATACAGTAACATACACACACCATTTGTGCACACCCAAATGCATTTCTGTACCTTAGACACTTGTAGTCACAAACACACACACACTCACACACTGGCCACTCGTTCCAAATTCCCTCTCTGCGGCCCCTCTCCTCGCTAATTAATCAGCTGATTGTGTGTGAGAGAGATGTGCAGGCAGTGGGAGGAGCATCACTCGCTCTGTTTGTTTCTTAATTTCCCAGAATGCTTTGGTTTGCTTCATCCTGAGCCAAACGAGAGATCTCTAGTGACAGACTTAAGAGCTTCTCATCAGCCTATGGTATTTCGGATTATCATGTCTTCATGTCTTTTTTTGTCATAGGAGGTGACTCAGAAGTCTTTTGGCAGCAGCAACTTCAGGTTGGCTTTGGAGAATGGAGTCCTTCTATGCGAGTAAGTGGATACATGACTTGCTCCAAAGACTGAAGTACTGGCAAGAGCGTTGTTAAAAGTGATAAACCTGGTTACTTTAACCTACAGGAAGTGGTAAGCCTGCTAATAGATATCCCACAAGTGTCATTCATTTGCAAATGAGGACTCCAGGCTGTTATATTAGACGATTTCCCACTACCTCAAGGGTGACCTAGCTTGAAATATTGAGCCAGGTCCTTGGATTACACCCCTGGTGTTCTTAGGCTTAGTTATTGGGGGTCAAATTTGACTTGGATTTCTAGAATGAATCTATGAATACTCAAACTATGGGGAAAATTCCACAGTGTATACCTCCATGAATCATTATTTTGGAAAATAATATGTACCAATGTTTATTATGTTTATGTATTTTGATTATTTTTTACATTTACAGCATGGTAAAATGACCTATTGTTATAGCTAAATCCCAAGTTTCTGCAAAGTGAACTGTGTGTGTGTGTGTGTGTGTGATTGTGTGTGATTGTGTGTGATTGTGTGTTTGTGTGTGTGTGTGTGTGTGTGTGTGTGTGTGTGTGTGTGTGTGTGTGTGTGTGTGTGTGTGTGTGTGTGTGTCTATCATGCTTAACTCCATTCCTGTGCAGTCTGGTCAACAAGCTGAGGCCGGGGATCATTAATAGGGTCAACCGACTCTCCACTCCCATCGCTGGCCTGGTGAGGACGCACTACTGATCATTTTCAAAGTGTGTATGTGTGGACAGGGGGGTGATGGGTGTTCGAGTAGGTAGGTGGGTGGTGGGTGTGTGTGTGTGGAGACAGGGGGTGATGGGTGTTCGAGTAGGTGGGTGGTGTCTGTGTGTGTATTTGAGGGAGGGTGAGGTGTGTGTGTGTGTGTGTGACATGGAGACCTTGTGTGATTGACAGGCATGGTGTGTGTGTGTGTACGTACATGTATAGTGTAAGAGCATGCATGTACACGTGTTTCTGTATGTATAGTTGCATGGGCGAACACGTGTTCAAACCTGAGTGTGTGTATGTACTATATATGTGTGTGTGTGTGTGTGTGTGTGTGTGTGTGTGTGTGTGTGTGTATGTACCGTGTGTGTGTGTGTACACACTACCTCCAGCCCCTGTAAGTTCTCCTATGGCACGTAGAGATAAATTTAGCCATGCTGCATGTTCACGACTCAGCGGTCATATAGCACAGCAGGACATAGCTGTGACACACACACACACACTCACACACACAGAGTTAGGCCTTTTAAATTTGCGTGTATGCACACAAACGCACTGCTAGGACGCACATGAGTATGTACAATCACACACACACACACACACACGCACACACATTTCTTGACCTAATACTGTATGTACACACACTTGTGTTGGGCCTCCTTATCGCTCCACTTGTATTTTTCAGCTCCTCCTACTCTCCTCTTTTACCTCCTCTCTCCTCCTTCACCTCCTCCTCTCTCCTCCTTCACCTCTGCTCCTCTCTCCTCCTTCACCTCCTCCTCTCTCCTCCTTCACCTCCTCCTCTCTCCTCCTTCACCTCTGTCTCCTCTCTCGTCCTTCACCTCTGTCTCCTCTCTCCTCCTTCACCTCCTCCTCTCTCCACTTTCATCCCCTCCTCTCTCCTCCTTCACCTCCTCCTCTCTCCTCCTTCACCTCCTCCTCTCTCCTCCTTCACCTCCTCCTCTCTCCTCCTTCACCTCCTCCTCTCTCCTCCTTCACCACCTCCTTGATTATGTCTCCATTCACACCTCAACTCAATTCACACCTCTCACTCCTTCTCTAATTCACCTTTGGCTAAGGCCCGCCCTAAAGTGCTTTTTGACCAATCACAGCGCAGCAAAAGGACGACCTCGGACAAACCTCGGACAGTTTTGACAGCGCTCCATTGAACTCAATGCTGAAATCGCATGTTTTCAAGTAGTTAGCGAGATACGGTCGTATTATTATTGAAATATGGTTGAAAATTGTGCCTGGGGTATTTGTGACAAAGGTGCAAGTTTCCCCGCGATGTAACAGGATGTAATCACTTTCCTCTTTACCTAAAACCGGACTAATATTACTAGCAGCTGGATAGTCTGCCTTGAAGGGTCTCGGCAGCCTCACACTCGACTAGAAAGCACACGGATCAAAAACATACTTTGTGTGCTCCGATCATGACACCATCTCATTCATGTCCCTTTTCAGTAAGGTTGTAAGCACACCACGAACCTGTTTCAGAGTAGGATTTTGGATTTCTGACCTAATTAATGAAGAAACACCGCTAGCAAAGTTAACTATCGGTCACGGCAGGAGTGTTTTGACTAGCAGCTGATGGACGTGACTTTGTTAAGCTACTGAAGATATAAACGCCAAACGTTAATTTTACACATTGCTGTGGTAGCTTTGAAGATGACTACAGCCATTAAGTTGTGTGATTTCGTTTTCGTCTAGCAAGTTTGAGTCAGGGCTCAAAAGATATGCGAGCTCAGCTTACCATGGTGCTGGTTACAATGCCTATCGATACCCATAGAAGAGCCCATAACAGCTGTGATGCATCGCATGACCGTTCAGAAAATAAATACTTATAATCACAATACTATGCATGCGTTTTTTATTTATTATGAGTGAATAACTGCTGCGATTTGCAGTCACTGCATAAATCACGTTGATATCTCAGCATTGAAAGTTTATCTGTCCGACCTAGCAACTGTAACTAAAGAGGGCGGGGCTTAGCCAAAGGCGAATTGCCTTCTCTCTGCCTCTTTTCCTTTCTTCATTCTCTCGCTCCTCTGCTCTTTCCTTTTTCTATTCCTCTTTCTTCTTTCATGGTCTCTACTGTGTGGCTCGCACCACAACAAGGTGTGTGTCTGCGTGTGTCTGCGTGTGTCTGCGTGTGTCTGCGTGCGTCTGCGTGCGTCTGCGTGCGTCTGTGTGCGTCTCTGTGTGTCTCTGTGTGTGTCTTGAGAGTGGGAGGGTCAAGCCAGACGGATGGGTCGATGGCCTCTGTCACTCTCCGCCTCTCTCCTGTTGTGGGAGGGGCAGTCTCTTGCTCTCTCTCTCTCTCTCTCTCTTTCCTTCTGTCATCCGTGCGTGTTCATTAGAGAAGTCATCACTTGAGGACAGCTGGACGTAGACTGGACATTGGACAAGTCTTTCTTCTTTCAGCTGGACGTTAGACTGGAAACTTGCGTTTGGCGAGTCACTCTTCTCTTACTCGAGTGCATGGACCTCAACCTTGCACTTGAGCTTGCAACTTCATAGGTTATCTCATGCTACTTTCTCTTCCTGTTTTCATCATGTTTTCTCATTCCATCTCTTTCTTTTTTCTGTATTTTCTCGTGCTTTCTCTTCTTATTCTTTCTCTTTCTTTTTCCATCTCTCTCTCTTTTTCTTTTCTTCTGTGTCTCTCTTCTCTACCCGACTGTCCATGCAGACTGTATTTTCGAAGCTCATGTCTGTGTGTGTTTTAACTCTTTGTATGTTGCGTTTCTGTGCAGGACAATGTATATGTTTCTGAAGTTGTGTGTGTGTGTGTGTGTGTGTGTGTGTGTGTGTGTGTGTGTGTGTGTGTGTGTGCGTGTGTGTGTGTTTAGGACAATGTGAACGTGTTCCTGAAGGCGTGCAGGAAGTTGGGACTAAACGAGGCTCAGCTGTTTCACCCAGGCGACCTGCAGGACGTCTCCACACGCGTCACCGTCAGGTAAGGCACACCTGGACAAACACCTGGGGTAGAACTGACCACAGGACTGTAGATAGATCTTTGTGTGTGTGTGTGTGCGCGCGCATGCGCCCTACATGGCCATCGAAGTGACTAAGGGATTTCTGTGTTGTTCGGGTCACAGCACTCCACAGCACACAAGTGAACACTGCAAACAACAAAATTGCATTTATGCCTCATCCGTGCAAGGCGGCAGCCCTCAATGGTGCCCCAAGGGAGTAGTGCGGCGGGATGGTACCATGCTCAGGGTACCTCAGTCATGGAGGAGGATGGGGGAGAGCACTGGTTAATTGCTCCCCCTACCAACCTGGCGGGTCGGGAGTCGAAACGGCAACCTTTGGGCTACAAGTCTGACTCTAACCGCTTACCCTAGACTCCCTTAATGGGACAGTTGTAGTAGTAACTATTGAACTAAAGAGTTCCAGAGGAATACTTGGAGGGTTTACGGAGAGTATTTTTGGAGCTCTTGAAGGGTTAATGACGTGTCTACAGAGAGTATCATTGGGGCAGATTTAGCAGGGATGAAAATATGAACTTTTACTAGTCACTGTGAAATAGATGGCACATGTCATCACCCAGTCAATGCATTGCTTTTGGTGTGTGTCTATCGATCTACAGTACCATTGTAATGCTTTACCCATGTTTGCACATTGCAGCACTCGGTAGAAACTTCTTTCAGATTTTGGTAGAGGTGGTTTGGTAATACAGCACAGGGAAAGCGACTGAATGTTGTTGCAAAACATTGCACAGTGCTGGTAGGCTACTGTAGGTACACTGTGGACAGTGGGGTACAGTAGCTTAAATGCTTACTGGAATGCTTCTGGAATATGCCATATTACAATGCCAGTGGATAGTTTTGCCTTTGATGCTGTGCCCTCTCTTCTGTTCACCCGGACATGAGAACATTGTCAACATGAAAACGCGTTGGGCCCAGTGTGATGGACATGGGTAAGGCTTTCTTGCCAAGAGAGGGAGATGGGGAAGCGATCGAATGTTGTCGCAAAGCAGTAGACATTTGGTTTAATAACACAGTGCTGGTACTGTATGTATAATGTATACAGTGGGGTGTGCAGTAGCTATTGAATAGTGAAAATGCCTTTGATGCTGTGATGCTTTGATGCTGTGTGCATACAGTAGAGTATTGTAATCGTTGACTGTAAAAAAGGCAGCAAAATTGTGTTTGGAGCAGAAAAGTCGACAGTAGATTCTCATTTAAAGTGCAACAAGGACAAAAAAGTGACACCAGTGCTTGATAACCCTTCTCCCCAGTTCCACTTTAAGACCAACAAAGTATGCACACACACACACACACACACACACACACACACACCTTTCCCCGAATAAATACACAGCACAGTAGTTCACTGGTGACTGTGAGCCCTGTCTGCCATACAAGGGTAATAATACTGGCGTCCTGATAGGAAAGAGTCCATTTGAATATGCTCACGCAGGACAGTAGCCGTGTTTGCACGTTCTATTTAAACTGATGAAATATAATTTTGTTTATGATGTGAGCGAACGCTTTACATAAGCACTGTTCAATTGGTTTATATAAACACTCTAAACCACCAGATGTACTTTTAACTGTTCATGTTTAAGGATATTATTTGACTCATGACCCATAATCAGTTTAAAAGTGCACATGTAAACGGGGTTAGTGTTTTTGCTATTGCAAATGCAGACTGGTTCATCTACTATATCCGTATTTCCCTTGTTGTTAATCAGAGTAGGGGTGTCATTGACACCCGCTGAATGCATTGTCATGAATTTGATCCCTGGATTAGACGTAGACTATTTGTACATACAGTCCATGGTATTAGCTGTTCGTAATAAGTGCTTGAGCATGATGGAAAGTAAATATTGCAGGGTTTTAGTTGTTCTGAACCAACGGGTCGGCACATGAAACATTGCAGGGTTTTAGATGTTCCAAACCAGGGATTGACACCTCAGGATGAGGGATTAGAGTGGATCTTCACCACAAACACCAATGACCACCATGACACCCTGAGCCACACCATGGGTGCATTCCATTATCCAAACTCGAATACTCCATCCAAACTCCTGTGTTTGTGGCCTTATGATGACGCCGCAAGATATCATTGCAAATGAGACTTTGAATTGCACTTGTACGAGATATTAAATTAAACTTTTATCGTCAATTGGGATGTTGAAAGGGTAAAATGTCCCCTAAAAGTTGGTGTGCCCTGGGCTGACAGCGGGGACACTATTGTTTTCTCCACAGAGTCGGGGTGTCAGCAAAGCACAAAGCATAGGTGGAGCACCTGCACCACTCTGCATGTTGTCAAATAAGTGGATGTAGACTTTGAATTGGTAGTGCTTCATTCATCGCTTTAAGAAGTCCTGTGACTTATGGGATGTTTTCCTTTAGTGGTGTAGCGATGAGGGATGGCAAGGACGGTGTGTAGAGGAGTTGGATTAGCTCTACAGTGTGCGTGTGTGTGAGTGTGTGTGTGTGTCTGTGTAGGCTAGGGGTGTGCAAAATAATCGTCATATCGATGCATCGCGATACTTACTCTCACGATACAATGCATCGATTCATGACAAGGTATCGTGATACTTATTTTCTCAATATACTGCATGGATTCATGACAATTGATTATTTGATAACAATAAAATTTGATTTGCCACGGGTTATTTTGTTCAGTAGAGAATAGGTAATATTTCTGTTGTGATGTAAGCTCTCTCCCAGATGATAGAATGCTTAAATAGAATGAACTGACTTAAGAAAGCTACACAGCAACTGACAAATAAGCTGTATTTTACACATTTACTGAAGTAAATATCGCAATGCATCACAGTAGTACATGAATCGCAATGCATCGTGATAGAATCGCATCGTGGCATGTGTATCGTGATGCGCATCGAATCGTGAACCCTTTGCCAATACCCACCCCTAGTGTGCGTGCGTGCGCACGTGTGTGTGTGTGTGGGGAGGTGGATCAGAATGCCCTCAGCATGTCTCGCATACTTTCTCGCCACTTTGTGACTGACCACACACACACACACACACACACACACACACACACACACACACACACACACACACACACACACACACACACACAGAGAAGTGCATGCAGGCGCGCACACACACACACATGCAGGCACACACACACTCTGCATTGTCAGGGAGCTCTGCGGAAGATTAACTTCAAAAGAAAGACACATGTCCTGCTGCAACCCCTAAGGGTGGCTGCCTGTCCCTCCCTGCCGTAGTATTGTGTGTGTGTGTGTGTGAGAGAGAGAGTCAGTGCATGCACAAGGTTCTTGGGAGGGGTGTGGGGTGTGCCGAGAGGGCACACTCTTATCTAAAAATAGCCTGGGAGGGTCAACCTCTGAGACCCCCGAGGCCTGCTCAAATTATACTAGATACAGTGTGTGTGGGGGCAGACATTTGTGTATACATGTAAGCTTGTACATGTATGTACAGAGAATGAGTGTGTATGTTTGGAATGTTATCCACTCCAGAGACAGAGGTGTCAAGTGTTGGATACAACTACAGTAAAGAACTTTAAATCAGTGTGTGTGTGTGTGTATGAGAGGGAGAGCCCACGTGTGTGTGTGTGACTCTTGAATGTGCACAGAGAGAGCGAGAGTGTATTTGTGGAATGCTATGTCCAGGTGGCAGGTGTTGGATGTTACACCAAGGCTTTAAAGCACTTTAAACCGTGTGCGTGCGCGTGTGTGTACGTGCAAATGTCAAGTGCGCCCGTGATGTAACACCAAGTCTTTAAATCACTTAAAATGGCTGCGTGATTGCGACACTGTTTGTGTTCCTGTGTTCAAATGCCGAGTGCACACGTGAAATTTGTGCCTGCCAGTAAGGTACAACCTGTTGTGTACGACCTGTGTGTGTGTGTGTCTGTGTGATTGTGTTGCCATGGCCCACAGTACACGTGGCTACATGAGGTCTTGCAAACGTCCCGTGCCTCTGCTAATAACCTGGTGTTGGGTACACAGAGGGGACTCTGTGACTTAGCACCCCGTTGTGACATTGCAGCTTCCAGAGCTTCTTCCACTAGCCCTCCCTCTCCCTCTCTTTGTTATCGGTTTTGTAGATCACTCGTTCTCCGTTTCTGTTTCTGTGACTTTGTTTGTCTGCCATTTTTCTTTCTCTCTCTCTCTCTCTCTCTCTCTCTCTTTCTTTCTTTCTTTCTTTCTTTCTTTCTTTCTTTCTTTCTTTCTTTCTTTCTTTCTTTCTTTCTTTCTTTCTTTCTTTCTTTTCTTTTCTTTTCTTTTCTTTTCTTTTCTTTTCTTTCTTTCTTTCTTTTCTCTCTCTCTCTCTCTCTCTCTCTCTCTCTCTCTCCCTCCCTCCCTTAAACAGTTGCTTTATTCATCCACTGTTTACACCCGTGTATGTATGCGGTGCCTGTCAGCGTTTGAGCGAATCGATAACAAATCCACATTACTGCTCCTCAAACACACTAACCGCAGTGTCATTAAAACAAACCATCGCGCTATTGAGGAGCGCTCAGCTATCTCTTCAATTTTTCATATTCAAAACACTGTGTGCTGTTGGCAGGCTGGATGTGAACAGACAGCCATAAACATGCATGAGGTGGATGAGGTCATTTTTTGGGGTTGGTGTAGCATGACCTCACGAGGGGGGGTGGGGGGATGAGGTCGCTGGGGCTATGGGGGAGGGAGGGTCAGTTTGTGGGTTGGGGAGTTGGAGGACATAGTGGGTGTACGGGAAGAGGTGGGGGGGATCGGGTCTCAGGTTGAGGTCGTAGGGTGGTGTTGGAGGTTGAGGGTGAAGGAAGTGTGTGTGTGTGTGTGTGTGTGTGTGTGTGTGTGTGTGTGTGTGTGTGTGTGTGTGTGTGTGGGTGGGTGTTGTGAGGGGGCAGGGGGGCTTGTGGGGATGGGAAGGGTCTGGGGTTGTCGTTTGGCCAACTGTACTGTAAGTGCAATGTGATCATGGTGGGTCATGTGCTTTTGGAGTGTAAGTTTGTCGGCTCCTGCCCCTCTCTTCACTTTCTCTCACGGTGTGCTTCTCCCTCTCCCTTCCTCTCTCTGCAGGCGTGAAGAGACCAACAGACGAATTAAAAACGTAAGTCCACTACTGTGTGTGTTTCACTGTGTATGGGTAATGGGCAGCTTGAAACACGTACATTAATTAACAGTTTTCATTTCAAACATTTTGCATTAGCTGCATTGATTAAAATGCACAAGTTAAATATTATTCTCTTTAGGGTGCATTTCCTGTATGTTGTCATGTAGTTTTGGTATTTCACACTCAACATTTTACTACATTTGAGGGCGCACAAGTGTGTGAAGAAAGCCCTGCTCTGTCATAGCCTCAAGATTCTGTGCTACAGATCGCTGAGAGTAAATGACTAGTGCACAGAGAGGGTGTGTGTGTATTTGTGTGCATGACTGTCCCAATGGATTTGCTTTGTGTATCTGTGTGTGTTGGTCCCAGTGGAGTTGTGTGGTTTTGTGTTTCTCTCTCTGTGTGTCTGTGTGTCTCTCTCTCTCTCTCTCTCTCTCTCTCTCTCTCTCTCTCTCTCTCTCTCTCTCTCTCTCTCTCTCTCTCTCTCTCTCTCTCTCTCTCTCTCTCTCTCTCTCTCTCTCTCTCTTTCTCTCTTTCTCTCTCTGCGATTGGTGGCCACACAGTACTGAATGAAAACAATTGTAGTTCAGGCTCCTGTTCTGTCTGAACGGGGACATTCGAAGCCTTCACTGCCTCAGGATGGCACTATTGGGGCTGAAGTGTGTGGATGCAGTGTGTGTGTGTGAGGGATAAACAGTGGGAGCGCGGATGATTCTGGACGAGTGGAGAGACAAAAGCTGGAGAGAACAGAGGCTGCACAGTCCAGAATAAACCAGGCGATACATGCTGCCTGTGACACGCACACACACACCACACGCACACACACACCACACGCACACGCACACAAACTGCACTGTACAAACATCCCTCGCTGAAGCGAACGGTGAATTGTCCAGTTTGTCAGCTGTCGGTCAGTAAGGCTCCAATACTGAACAGGCCTACTGAGGACTCTTCACCCCAGTAGAGATGGGATTTATGGCTACTCAATGGGATCATAGTGGCAGTTGAATATATATACAGCTCCAGGCCTTTTTATTAGAATAGCATGAAAGAGTTGATTTATTTCCATAATTCCATCAATAATATTAAACTGTCATGGATTGTAGATTCATGGCCCAGTTTTTTAACTATTCCAACCATTATTTTTTTTCTTTTTATATACGTTGGCCTTCCAGCTCAAAAAACCCATGAATTGGGGAATTCGCAGCATTAGAATATTGTTATAAAATCACATTTTTCTTCATCAAAATTCGGGTCACATTAAATCAGTTGAAATTTGGTACTTTCTACATAACATGCAATGGTCAATACTTGGTTAGGTCATTCTCTGTCTTCATAATGGCCATGGTGCGTTTAACATTGAAGTCAATGGCAAAAACAGTGCATGGGAGTTATGGAAGCCCAGATATCCTTGATGCTTTGCTGTCAGCTGTTCTTGTTTGTTGACCTGGTGCCCCACACTTCACTCTTCAATATACCCTGTAGATTTCCATGCCACGTTTTGGTGTTAACTCACCAGTTTAATTCTAACTCAACAGAAATAAAACCCCATTCATTTTCAATGGGGGTTAATTTCTGGTGACGTGGCAAGAATAAGAGATATCTTTCCACAGAAACCTTTTTTTAATATAGAATTGAAAACCCAGAGATAGGCCCAACACCGGAATCCTAGTCTCGTGCTCTGCTCCTTAAGCTCTGGACTGTAGAAAACATTTCATTTTGCATCCTAATTTACCAAGTTTCCGTATTATGATGGGATCTCAGTCGTAGACCTCCCTAGTCCCAGGATAATTGTGTGATTGCACTCAATTAATATAAACTGTTCTTATTATGAATATTCCAACAATATCGGTTAAGTCTGAGTCCAGCTATCAAGGGTTTTATATCCATTTACTTGTAGAACTGATTTGCATGCGGCCGACTAGTTTCTTTATGCATGTCCATCCCATATGAGAGACGTCTAGAATAAATCAGAGGTTAAAGTTGCTGGAAGGTACCATACTTATGAGATCCTAAGCCCCATACACTTTACTTCTATTCGACTGCAATAGGAAGCGAGAGGTGTATGTCGAGAGCTACACCCAAAAGATCTGATCATCCCGCTTAAGTTCCAGTTTACGATAACATATTTTTATTCTAAGTAGACACCATTGACACTCGGGCTGACCCGAAGTATAGCGTCCCACTCCACATGGAGAAATGTCCTTGGAGCTGCTACGTTTCGACAGTACAATAACCTTATGAAGGAACAAACGGGGTCTATAGCAAAGATAGATTAATGAAAGTTTTATTACAGGACAAATCTAATTATACGACAAAGTACAATGTTGAAAAAGTCAATGCAACCTAATTAAGGGGAAATGGTTACATGGACACTAGGTCCACGGGAGCCCTTTAGCGGGGTTTAAACTCCAAGATTTGATCATTACACCAAAGTTTAATACCTAGGTATCTCGTGGGACGACCCCAGCCAGGGACCAATGACGTGCCGGCATTTACCTGGGCTGGGCTTTGCACAATGGCACGGGGTTGGGTTGTAACCAACACCGTATCCAAATCCTATGATTCTAAATCTTTAATAAATTCACTAATAACAGTTTCAAAACCAAGACCTGTTCACCACCCGAAGTATTTCCATCAGATTGATACTAAACACATGCATAGAATTTCAAACACATCATAGTAAGCATTTAAACCACGCATATTGGATCTGGCGGGAATTTCAGTCTCTGCGTGGGCACGGGAGGTGCGCGCATGCCGGAACAAATGGCCGATGGCCGAGATGCGCTGGGAACGCACACCGGGGGGTGCGCGCTTTTCACGCCGGGAGGTGCGCAATGCATACAGGTGACCGGAGGTTTTGGGGCGGTTCCCCCGAAGGGTGCCCTCTGTCACACAGTGCTTTTGAGATCCAGATGTCAGATATGCAATGTTTTATCTTTGAAGTCAACAGAAAACTCAGAGTAGTAAAACAAAGGCGTTAGATTGTAAACAAAGGCGTTGAAATAAGGAAAAGAAACGCAAACAAATGTTAATACCGTGCCCGTGAGCCACCGGCGCTGTGAATTCAGTGCCCCTTTGTCAGGGCCCATATGGGGGGATCTTACAGAATGTATGACTTTTATTTCCTGATACTGACTACTATGCACAATGAAACACAGGTTTCAACCAACATACTAAAGATATTTTGCATACCAGCTCTAAATGTGCCGTTATCTTGGTCATAACCAAACCTTCAGCACACAGCTGATGTCATGAAACCTTTTCTTTTCTCCAAAATGACATCGGACATCGCCTTTCATCACCAGTGGCAGATATGGATCCCCCCCCAATTCACAATTTCTGCTTCCTGATACTGATTAAAGCTGCTGAATCATATTGTACATATTGACTGGTCATATTGTACATGGGCTATATTTGTTTTTTCTTGGTCACATCACAACTAGACCTTCAACACACAACTGATGTCACAGTGACAACTCATGACACCTTTATTTTGTTCCAAAATAATGTTCAATTTTTATGACCGACCATGACCATTGCTGTTAACTATCGCAATCTCCATTATTAATCCATTCATTGCCCAGCCCCTTTTGCTGTACTACCTGGTTCTTCTGCATGGTCTCGACACTAGTTGGGACACTCTTTTTCAAGTTCTCTTCTATTTAAAATCACTACTTGTCAGTGGTAAGACTCTCATTGAGGACATTACATTACTCTTCACTTGCTTTGGATAATCACATCAGTTATTTACAGGGTATTGGTTACAGTCCCTGCAGCAGTGTGGAGTTAGATGCCTTGCTCAATGGCATCTCAGTCATGGAGTGCAATAGTGGTGTCAACAACAATTGATTCGGCAATCCATTGCAATGCGGGGCCGGACAATTCAATAATCGATTGGGCAAATGCCATAATCGACACAGCATAGATTTTCAAGTTTCAATTACGTCTGTTGGCATGTCTGGAGCAAACGAACCTTTAATTAAATTAAAGCACTTCAAAGGATTGAAAACTGCAGGACGCACACAACAGCCAATAAAATGTTAAGTATCTGAGGGCATATATTGCCTCATGAATGATTAATTAAAGATTTGCATGCTTTCAGTAGAAATATACAGTAATGCATTGTTCATCTTAGAATTCATCATAGAATCAGACTGAATCGAGTCGAGCAACTACCTCCCAAATTGTAATTGAATCGAATGTTAAGGGCAGTGGCAATGCACACCACTAGAGTGCAGTAGGGAGGGGAAGGGTGGGATTCGAACCTGCAACCCTCTGATCTAAATCCCATCTCCTTAACCCCACAGCTGCCCCAAATGTAATCAGTAGCATATGGTCACAGCACTTACATTTAACTTGGATAGTTTCATCACGCCTCCTTTTCTCCTTGTTGTCCCTTCGTTGTCCTTCGGTACAGATCACAGTCTACTGGCTGGGGAGGAATCCTTTACACACACACACACACACACACACACACACACACACACACACACACACACACACACACACACACACACACACGTACACATCACATATTCACACACACACGCACATTCATACACATACACACAAACACATACATACATACACATACATACACATTCATACACATACATACACATTCATACACATTCATACACACACACACACACACACACAGTGAGATGCCAGTTTCTCATGTCTCCTTTTCCTTTTGTCCTCAGGTGCTCATCACGCTCTACTGGTTGGGGAGGAAGGCCCAGGCTGACCCCTTCTACTCTGGACCCCTACTCAACCTGAAGGCCTTCGAAGGGCTACTGGGCACTACCCTTACCAAGGTAGGGAACGGCTCTAGAAGACACAAACCAAGTCTCTCAGCCTATCGCGAGGTCAAGAGAGGGGGTCTAAGGCCCTCTGAAGTCCCTTTAAAAGTCCTTAATTACTGTATATCATGGACATCAAGCCATGGACCCTCTCTCTTGACCTCGACAATATACATGAATGATGAACACCTTAACATTTTCAGGACATTACCCCACAGACACAACTTATTCCTCTCTCTCTACACGATTAAGTCTCTCATTCTAGTTTGTAGTTTTGCTGCTTTCATCACGCCTTCCATAGGTTATTGCACCTAAAGTCTGAACAATAACTCTGAACACCTAAACAATGTCACACTGCTGGTAAGTATTTCTGAAATTTGACACCAGAACTAATTTAAATAGCTCTTTCCATCTATCTAATGTGACTCGTTTCTTTTTTCTTGTTCTTGCATTTTGTTTTTAGTTCAGTTCAATGTTGGTGATATGGATATTTGCAAGTGGTGTAATGAAGTAGCACACTAAAATGGCACACAAACACAACACAGTCTGAGGGAAAACTGTGATCCATCTGTCTCTTTCTTCCTTCCTTTCTTTTTCTGTTTCTTTTCCCTGTTTCTCTCTCTCTCTCTCTCTCTCTCTCTCTCTCTCTCTCTCTCTCTCTCTCTCTCTCTCTCTCTCTCTCTCTCTCTCTCTCTCTGTCTCTCTCTCTCTCTCTCTCTCTCTCTGTGTTTCATTTTTTTATGCATTGCCCTAGACTTTTGCCCCAGTTTGACATTTTAACTCACCTATTACTGTGTTTTGGTGAAGTGTTTTCTGTGCAGACCTTTTTTTTGGGTTTTAGGTATACAGAGATACAGGTCCAAATGTCAGCTGATCAATTTTATATTGGGTCAAGCAAAAATTGCAATTTATATCAGCAGAAACAGGATGACTGGTTATGCAGATTGTAGTGCAGCCAATGTGTTCTCGGGCCTGGTTAAATCTAGGATTCGCATTGATTTCTTTTTTTAAGCACATGTCTGATATTGACACTTTTGTTGACAAGTGGTGTTATGGAGAAGCACTTTGCTCGGTCAGGGATGGGGATTAGAGCATGACACGGGAGTGGATTATCACTCCCGTCCCATCCCGGTCCCAGAAAAAACATCCCATCCCGTCCCATCCCGGACTGGAGTAAAAGAAAGAAATCTCATCCCGTACACTCCTTTGAAAGAATGTCTCCCTATCCTGTCCACTCCCACTCAAAATCAACCCCACTCCCGTTTCGTCAAAAACTAGGCTTTTTCGGTTTGTCTTTTCAAGAAAAAATAAGCGGCATTCACGCTCCCGGTCATTTTTATTCCCGCTCCTGCCCGCTCCCATTCATCTTTCATTCCGCTCCTGCCCGCTCCTGTTAATTTTACAAATTTTGACTCCCATCCTGCGGGAATCCCGCGGGACCCACAGGACCCAAGGGAATTCCTGAAAAATGTCATCCTCTAGTGGGGAGTTGACCTTTTCGGGGGGGTTTTAGCCTAAGATTGAGGTTTGTTTTTTCTTTACCGGGTTTGATTGTGTGGTATGGCTTTGTAAATGGGATATTTTTCTGATTGTTAAAATAAAGCGCTTTTAAAAATCAAAAAAGAAATCTCTCTCTAGGCGTTAGAGGAGTGGAGTCCTCGCTGGAGTGTGCGTGACAGTGGCTACAGTGAGAGCTGGTTCCCCGATCGCGAGGAGCTGCTGGGTCTTCAGGCGACGGCCAGCTGCAAGAGCGAAGACTCCATCGAGAGCCTGGACTCAACTGAGTCCCGTACACTTAGCGCCACATCAGATACCACGCTCAGGGCCGGCAGCGAAGGTGTGTATTCATATGGATGTGTGTGTGTGAGTGAGTGAGCGTGAATCCTCCACAAAGTCACGCATACTTGGCGCCACCTCAGATGCCACACTTTGGGCCGAAGTGTGTGTCTGTGTACTACATCGAGAGTCTTTACTCCAGCCCACAGTCATACACCCTCAGCGCCACCTCAGACGCTACACTTTATCCCATGAATGCTTTAATGGGCTGTGATGAGTCATAGGTAAAAAGACAATGCTTTCCCCCCTGAAAAAGATTTGTCATTGCTTTGGGGAAAAAGGAAAGAAGTATGCAAACAAACAGTGCTATATTTGTGTATGGCACTTATATAAAACTACTATTTCAGAATTATTGTAGACCTTGTCTAAATTCTCCTGTATAAAAAGTATAGACCTGTTGGGATGTTACTGTAGGAATGCAATGTGTGTAAACAAGTCGAAGCTGTGGGTGGTATCAATCTTCTGAAGTCAATCAATCTTCTGAAGTCCTGAAATGATGGTGCATGTTGAAAATCTGTGTGCTTTAGTGCTGCCCTCTGGTGGTCACTACTTGTAACTGACGCTATTGACCTGTTGGAGCTCAAGCAAGTGGCAGCCTTACCTTTTCATCCTTACCTGTACACTCTCGTGATGCACGCTGCATAAGGCCTACCACCGTGTGCGTGCGTGCGTGCATGCCTGCGTGCATGCAAGTGAGAGAAAGTGAGCGAGGGAGAACGGCCATTCTTCCCAGGGAAGTGTTAATGAAAGTGTTGGCTTGCCATGCCCCCTCCACACAGCCTGGCGTGACATTCTGGGTCATTCCACACCCAGCTGGTAATGGACATGAGAGTTTGCCAGAGATGCCTGTGTTTCTGTCTCTCTCTTCGCCCGTCTGTCTGTCTGTTTGTATCTGTCTCATTCTTTGTGTGTGTGTGAATGCGCACCATGGGCCCCAGTCTGAGTGTTGGGTGGCACCCTTGAGACCTGGTGAAAGGGGTGTGTGAGTGTGTGTGGACATTTTCAGCTTGTGTTGCCTGTTTCAGACCTCGTTGTTTATCTGTCCTGTAGGCTTGGGAATTTCTTTTATTCGATCTGTTTACTCAACTCTGTCCTGCTATTTTTCTTATGTCCTCTAACTCCCTCCCTCTCTTGTTGTACTTCAATTCTTCTTTCTTTATCTCTCTCTCTCTCTCTCTCTCTCTCTCTCTCGCTCTCTCTCTCTCTCTCTCGCTCTCTCTCTCGCTCTCTCTCTCTCTCTCTCTCTCTCTCTCTCTCTCTCTCTCTCTCTCTCTCTCTCGCTAGGTTGTGGTAGCGACGCAGAGGCAGAGCAGGGTTTCAGGATGGCGGACTCTCGTGATGGGAGGGGGAGGGGATACATGCCCACGCCGCTACGGAGGAAACGCGAGCAGCACGAAGACACCAGGACCAGCCCTCTCATCAGGTACACTCCTGCACATGCACGCACACATATGTTCACACACTCCGCAGCATGAAGACAACAGGGGCCTGTACTGCCGAGCTGGGCTATGGTTACTTCCAGAGTAAGCTTGCCATGTGCAGTGTAGCCTCTCGATTTACTCATGCTACTAAAGGAGGAGATGTTTGAACTGAGGTATGCTGCCATGGCAACTCTACATACTCATTAGTAATGGTGGGGTGGCGTCCGCGCCAATGTCTTATCCTGAGCGTTTCGCTCGGTGCGTAATTCCAAGAGCAGTATAATGAAAAGGAAGAAAGGAGTCGCACACTGGAGCTGAATGCAAAATCAAAAAATGTATTAAACAAAGCCGAAAAATTAAACTGACAGAAAAGGGACAAACGTTACGGGTCTAGCCCATCATCAGTGTTCCCAGTGTTCTACATACTCTACATCTCAGTCCTGGTATTTTCGGTTATACAGTATTCTTGGATTAGTCCGGTCATACCTACTCTCTGAAATCTCAAAACAGATTGGTCCAGGGTGTTGGGTATCAGTCTGGGTAGGTGAGGGTTACTTTTGGGTAGGTGGAACTCCATTCGTAGTGCAGGCCCCAAGACGACCAGCCTGCATATGAGATAGACATACACACCATCTTACCTTCCCACACAAACAACCAGAGCGACACAGATAGAAGGACCAGCCCCCTCATCAGGTACACACACACACACGCACACGCACACGCACACGCACACGCACACGCACACACACTGAGACCAAACCTGATTCATCCAGAGTCATATACATGGACCAAACACACTGTAAATAAAATCAAACAAGCAGAACAAAACTGAAATGTCCTTTATGTTGCAATATCTGCAAGTGTGCTGGAGATTTTTTGCGTGCGTGCGTGCGTGCACGCCTCAATTGAGTTGAGGCTGTATGAGCGGGAGAGAGAGGGAGAAATATGAGTAAAGCATGAGAGTCTCTGCATCTGATCACCTGTGGTGACCCATAACTCTTCCTCTCTTGGACTTCCACCCCCACCTCCTGACCCCAGAGAGGGTGGCGGTGTCTGCTGCGGCGGCATTCCCATGCGAGGGGTCATAGTTCACGACCCCCACTCCTCCGCCTTCACGCCTCATACGCCCCACTCCCCCTCACCCCCCTCCTCGGTGGCGTCCTCTTCTGCGGTGGCGTTCCTGCAGCGCGCCCGTGACTACCGTAGCAGCGAGGAGAGCTCCGACTCGGATTCCGACCCGCAGGGCGGCGGAGGAGGAGGCCGGCCCGACCCGGACCTGATCAACGACGACCTGGCCAGCCGACGCTTCCGTACACCGACCCCCACCACCACCCCCTTCAACTTTGCCGTTCCCGCGCACCCTGTCTCGCTCTCGCGACACCAGCCCCACCCACACCCTCAGGGGTCGCGACCCCATGGCCTACTGCCCACAGCCACACCCCGTGGCCCCAGGTCGTGGGTCGGCGTGTCTGACGCGTCCCGGATGTTCTGCTCGTCCACCAGCCCTCGCAGGTTATTTGCGCTCGAGCGTGTAATGGTGTGTTGGAATGTCAGTTCAGTTTGTGGTGTGTTGGTACGTTTTGACTGCTAATACCACTGCTGAGCAGTTCCTCCTAACACGCCTCCCGCACGCACACACTCAAACACACACACACACACACACACACACACACACACACTAATCTCCCCGCTCACTGACTTCAGCTTGAGCTTGTGTTTGTTTTCCCTGGTGTGTTGTGGATGTGGTTGGAAGAGTTTCCATGGAGATGCCTTACTGACATGATACTGACTGCAAGATGTTCTTCATTCACATCTGCTTGAAGGAGCCCGTGGAGTGATGTGAGCGTCAGACACTTTCACAGCAGCAGGTTGGCAGTCCTTACCCCCATTTCACCTGTGGGTGTCTGGGCTCTGTGTGTGTGTGTGTATTTGTTTGGTCCTTGGACATTGTGTGTGTGTGTGTGTGGGGGGGGGGGGGGTGATTAGACCTTGTGTGTGGTGTATAGACCTTGGACTTATGTGTGCGGATGGGTGTGCATGGACAATTAATGTGTGTGTGTGTGTGATGACCTTGGCCACCCCTGTGTTGGAGGCCTCTCCTCTTATCACCATGTTGAGTACAGTGCTGGTGTCAATGACCGTTTCAGTCCTCCTCTCGCTCCTTCAGTTAACACTGCCTCTGGCGTGCTCCTGCAGTTAACACTGCCTCTGGTGTATTAAGAGCTAATTTTGGGCTGTAGTGCCTCGCTAGTCCCATTGTGAACAAGAGTGTGTGTGTGGGTGGTCGTGGTCAGAGATGAGCTCTTCTGCTTGTTCTTCAGCCTAACCACATGCTGTGTTTGTGAACTAACCTTCCCCTGTCCAAATCCTGAATGTTCACCTTTTCAATACAAAGTACACTAAGTTGAGCAACATGTTAAAACCCTGACACTGTTTCCTTCCAAATCACTGACTAAAGGAACTACTTTTTTTAAAGGATCTACTTTTCTTGAGTCCTCATTTATGGTCAGTTCATACATGGTTGGTAGGATCATATCTGTGGCAGAGTTTTCACTTTCTGAACCCGGGATGGCCACCTGTGACTGCGGGTAATAAAATCATGCAACTCTACACCCATGCAGTGCACAGTGTAGTGAAGGGGTGAACATTCTAGAATGGGGGCTGCATTCTGAGGCTCGTATTCCGAGATGTTGTTGTTGCTCACTTGGCTCTGGCTGTCTTCTCCTCCCAACTCCAAAAGCAGCGGCACCGTCTCTCCCCGCTCATGTGACCTTGACCCCGTGACCCCTCCCCCTCCGACGACCTCCATGACCGCCATGATGACTTCCTGCCCACCGGACCGCGAGACGCAGGAGGCTCTGTTCCTACAGGCCCTGCAGCGCCACCTAGCGGACGGCGGCGGCCACGATGATTCCTCCTCCGAGGAAGAAGAGGAGGAGCGACGAAGGCAGGGCCACGGCCGCGACCCCGACCCAGTGCTGGACGACTTCTATGCGCGCCGCGTGGGCCAGAGTGTCCACCTGACCTCCAGCAACCCCGGGGCCGACCGCTTCATGCCCAAGCACTGGACACCTGAGGAGGACGTCCATGTGAAGCGCATTCAGCTGGGTTCGCAGAGACGGCCTTGGTACAAGAAGCTCCAGGGCTTCAGGTTGGTCTGAGGAGGAGGAACGGGGAGTGAACAGTACTGGTGATTGAGTAGGTCCTGAAAGAAAAGCAAGGTATAGGTAGAGATGGTAAAATAAGCTTCAGCTTTGTCTGAGGAGGTTTGTGCAGAAATGGATTGTGGAGAGGGAGTTAACCCTGAAGGAAATTAAGGAAGGCATAATGAGGGAAAACTATGGGGACCCCCAGAACAGGATTATGGATAGAGTAGAGCCCTCTACTACCTCTCTGCCTGGTAGTGATCATCCTACAGATTATTTAGAGCACTGGACTACTACTTGGGGGTAGATTGAAAAGAGATATTTTCTTTTCCTTTTTTTTAGATCCTTCAGGATAAATGGCCTATTTTTTTTGTGAACAGACCAGACCTATCCCTGGACACTGTGCAATCTGAACATGTAGCTGGACAATTGCATATTCAGCTGATGCGGTTAGAGTAGGCCTAGATACAGTATTTTGTGTGAAGACCTTTTCTGTGCCCACATGTCACTGAGAGTTTTGACGCATAAATGTTCTGTCCTTCCCCAGTCATGTGGCTCCACCTTGCTCTGATGAACATTAGACATGCTCCATCAATTATGAGGACCCAGTAAGGAGTGAGGCCATTTGATCATGTATTATTGCCGTCTGGGTGGTTGCTGTGTGCTTCCATTGATGTCTGCTATCAATGACTCTTATCTTTGCAGCATCCCCTCCCCTCGTTGATGTCTCTATCAACTTGTACCTGTGCTTTTTTCTGCAGATGTCTTTATCAATGTCATTTTTCCAGTGAAATGTCTTTATAGCTATTGCTTAATTCTTGTAGCTCAATGTCTGTAGTGCCACTGTTTTGTTTTTCTCTTGGCTTCTTTCCCCTGTCAGCTTGCTGTGCTGTGGGTGTTCTGTTGACTTTGGTATTACCTTTGTTGTCTTCCTTTCTGATCGGTGCTTTTTTCTTTTCTCTTCACCTCTCCCCTTCCACTCTTTCACCCTGTCTGTTTCTTCCTTTCCCCACTCCCTGCTCTGATCCATCTTTCTCGTATCTTTTCTCTTCACCCTCCTTGTATCTCTGCACCCTCATGCCCTTTCTCCCCCTCGCTCTTCCTCCTCTCTCCTTCTCCTCTCCTCTGTCCCTCCCCCTTTCACCCTTCCTGTCTTCTATCCTTCTCCCCTCTCCACTCATCTCCTCTCCTCACCACCTCTGCACTGGTTGCAGTCGACAGAAGGCTGGCTCGGAAGACGATGATGACGATGATGGTGACATCATACCCTGGCTGGTGGCGGGACCCGTTCGCCCCTCCTCTGCACCTCCCAGAGCTCCACTGTCCCGCTAGAGCCCCTCCCACTCCACCCAGAGCCCCGCCCTCCCATTAGAGTGCCCTGCCTAATCTCCCTCCAGAGCTCCTCCCACTCTTCCACTAGAGCCCATCCCACCCTCCCACTTCATAGTTATAAACACTAGATGCCATGTTCAGCCGTTGTCTGTGACCTAACCCTGGGTGCCACCATCTTGCTCCGGTATATTGATATTTTCTATGGATGTTATTGCCACCTACAGGATAATGCGAGTATCTCATTGTCACTGATTGATGGTAGCAATCTGACTCGAGGCACTTGTTGTAATATAAAGTGTGTGGTCAACGCGGGATCTAGTGTTCATATCTATGCCACCACTTCCCCACTGCTTCCTTTTCTTTGTCCTGTCCAATGAACTCGCACCTCAGCTCGACAGGGGTCTTGCCCAGGTGTTTCAGAGATGGGTTGGCTGCCGTCTGAATTCTAAACACTACTTTTTGGAAATCAGACTCTATCATACTAAAGCCACCCCTAGTCATTGGCTTTAGGACATCACAGATGGGGGATACCTGTTGGATTTTGCCCAAAGGAGATTTATTTCTAGTGCCTTAGATACCGTGTATGCTTGAGAACGAGTGGTGTTGATGATATCCAGTTTTATGGAGCTTGCTTTTATGTACTAAATTCTCTCTGGCCAACATCTGCAATTAGGTAATTCAGGTGAGATGGTTCTTCAGCTCTTTCTGTGGCTCTTTTGTCTGCCACCTTTCTCTCTCTTCTTTTCTTTCAAGTGTAATTTCCTCTTATCCTTCTGAACAGCATGTGTTTGCTTCTGAATGGCTGGTGTGTAGTGAGGGCTGCATGTAACATGTGATCAACTCAGAACCTTTTAGGAGGATGAGGCCTACCTGAAGGCCTTGCTGCTTTTAGAATGGACGTGTGCTGTTTTCCACTTCCAAGATGGATGGAATGTTCTAGAATATTTTCCCACCACGATCATGAAAGGACAGTTCTAAAATAGATGCTTTGTTGCGTTCCGAATTGGATTTTTCAAGGATGAATGCACTCTTGTTCTGGAATGGACCGTGATGAGCTGTCAGCCCAGCAGGAGTTGGCTGAAAGGCTGCAACAACGTTTGTTGGTTATTTTTAAAGGACGCTTTTCAGAATGGATTTTCTCACCCCATGCCACCCTTGGATCACGGCACATTAAAATTCCTTTGTTGCATTACATCACATTTATAGGATGCGTTTGTCCAAAGCAATTTGCCAATTTACAAAAGGATGACACAAACTCTATGATTCTCTGGAAAGGTCCTGCTACTGCTGAAATCTTCTGCTGTTGCCTGAAATACTTCTGTCTGAATGTGAACAAGTTGAAGGTGAACTTCAGTTGTATTTATCCCAGATTATTGGTGTCCCAATCCTGTATTAGCTGCTATGCAATATTTAATGCCAAAGCTATGATGACATGATCAAAGTTGTGTATATGTAGCAATTAAAGCAACACAGTTTTTTTCCAATGTTGGAGTAAAATTTCCCAAATTATTTCAGTGGTTTATCAATTTATAACTGGGTGAAAGCCACTTTTGAATTCAGTTTTGCTGCTCTGCGTTGGCTTTAGTCCTACTTATTCTCTCCCTACTTAACGTTGAAGGACCATATCATGTCTCTGTTCAGTAGTTTAAATAAGGGGAAATTAGGGTTCCAAAAGGTAGGAAAAAATGCTTGGTGTTGCTTTAAGACATTTCAAATGTGTGTGAAGAACTGAAAAAAAATGCTCATGGTGTCCATAGTAGAAGTTCTGCTTAATTATTCAGCACTGCATTTCCCATGGTGCATGGCTACAGTGTTTGACCTTCTGTAGTGGTCATGTTTTTGTTGGACGCTGCTATTGTGTTGGGAATGAACAATGACTTCACCAGCACTGCATGCACTTCCATAAGCAGATTTCACTCTGATGTTTTTATCAGAGCTGTGTGGGTTATTTTGGATGCTGTAAAATGACTTCCATGGGTCAATAAAGAAACTCAACAAAATGGTGTGACCTCTGTAGCACATTCTCTGTGTGTTTGTCTGTCTGTGTGTGTGTGTCTGTATGTTTGTATTCCTCAGCTACTCACAGGCCACTGAACTTCCCTGAGGTAAATGACTGATTGATGTTTTCAAATGAGGAGGAGTGTGAGAGGGAAATTCTAATACTCTTGAAGACATACAAGTTAACCTTAGGTGACAAGGGGAAGCACCATTCATTTTTTTACTCTCACAAAGATGTGAGCCAAAAGCAACTAAAACCATTGGTGCTGATTTTTTTTTAGTGTGTGTGTTCCTGTTTGGAGTAAGCCAAAGGTGAGTATATAGTTTATGATTTTAGAGTTTTTTTAATGGGAAGTTAGAATTTGTCTTATTAATTTACATTACACTGACTCTTTTATCCAAAGCGACTTACAGGGTATTTGTAGCAGTTGGAGCAAATGTGAGGTTAAGTGCCTTGCTCAAGGGTACCTCAGCTATCGATGGAGGTGCAGGGATGGATAAGCGTGGGATTCAAACCTACACTTCTCTAGATCTTTGGATGGGAAGCCAGTTTGTTTCCACTATCAGAGTTTCATCTGATTTAAATTGGAGTTGAACAGAGGGCCCATTTTATTTGCAATTTATTTTTCATCATTTTTAATTGATAATGTTGACGTGTTTATATTTCACAATCCCTTTGTTCCTCCTGTGTTTGTAGCCTGTGTGTGGTGTGTGTGGTTGTGTTATGGTCTGGCAGTAAAGCAAAGCTAGCGTGTCAAGTACAGTTAGGCTTGGTCTCGAGGCATTGTTATGAACAGGTGGGTGGAGCGGGGTGTGTACACGTGTGTTTGTGAGTGCGTGTGTGTGTATGTACAGTACGCATGCATCGAGCCACCACCCCTTTTTGAATTCCTGCCTTTCCCAGTTGATGAGCTCTGCTGGCTGGAATCTGGTTCTTCTTGTTTGAGTCCTGTGAAATCGCACCGCCGTATAGGAGGGGAGCGCACGACAGATTTCTGTCATTAGCGCGCAGGTGACAAGTGCGCTCACAGCAGTCAACAGTGATCTCATTTGTGTGCGTGTTTCCTCTTGTGTGTGTGTTTGTCTAACTGATCTCCTAGACTACCTTTGAGGACCTACATAACAGTCGGGTAAGTTCTCCCCGTGGACAGCGTTTGCTTTGCCGGCTGCCTCCGCAAACATGTTGCTAGCTGACTGACTCGCCACCATGTTTCCATTATCTTGTTTTTTTAATCAGCAGAAAGACCTCCCACTTTGTGTATGTGTGTATCTATATGTTTGCAGGAGTGTTCTTTTATGTTGTTGTGCATACGGTATGTGTGGTGTTGTAACGTGTTCTGCGTTGGTGCGTGCTCAGGGGATTTAGTATGCATATCAATGAGTGAATGAATGAGTGTGTGTGCATATGAATGTCTGCCTGTGCAGTATTGTCTGTTTTGTCAGCAGTTTCTTTATAAAGACATAAGGTGGCGGTCATGCTCGGGCTTTCCTAAAATGTCCAATTCAAAACAGGCTAATTGGATCTGACCCTGGGCCAGCATCAGTGCTGGGTCTGGTCTGATCTCCTGCAGTACTTCTGGTGTGTGGGGAGGATCAGTGGTGCTTGTGCTTCATAAGGTCCATATCCATGTTTTGCTTCTGCATGGTGTGTGGGCTGCTTTGCTGCCTTATCTGGAAGCCAGAGTCATACTCTTGTGCTCTCTGACACATTAGTTGTTTTATCATCTCCTCTTACCTCTCCCTCTGACTCCTCTCCCTTGCATCAACCTTTCTCTGTTTCTCTTTGGGGGCAAGTCAAACCTCCAAATGTGTCTCCTGTCCTCATTTGTAAGTAAGTTTTTTTATATTGGACATTCATTCAACATGTAGACAAATGTGTTATCTGGGAAATGGTGCATTTCAAACCAGATGTCCTCATGTGCCACGGGGCTTATTGTCTTTTCCACATGCACCACATTTGTAGTTTCAATGCTAAATTAATTGTTATATAAAACTGACTTCACGCAAGTTGACTTCAGTGACAGCAAGGGACACAAGTTTGGTGATCTCTCTCTCTCTCTCTCTCTCTCTCTCTCTCTCTCTCTCTCTCTCTCTCTCTCTCTCTCTCTCTCTGTCTCTCGCTCTCTCTCTCTTTCTCTCTCTCTCTCTCCCTCTCTCTCTCTCTCTCTCTCTCTCTCTCTCTCTCTCTCTCTCTCTCTCTCTCTCTCTCTCTCTCTCTCTCTCTCTCTCTCTCTCTCTCGTGTTCGGTTTGACTGGTATGCTTCTGTTTGAGTTTCATCTTGTATCTGTGTGGCGTGGTATCTATGTACATACCTGCGCTCGTGTTTGTGTGGGAAAAACTGAAAGATACAGGTGTCAGTGTCTTTTTATTTTCTGACCATATGAGGGCCGATGTGATCTTCATATTCCATCCAGAGTCCTGCTCTTTCTGAATCATGCAAACCAATTGCTATCCTTTATCTGTGCAGGCCAATGCAGCATGCAAATAATACTGTTAGCTCTGTGGGACATTTGTTTGAATGACTGACTGTAATGGCATCATGCTAACCTGTGGTGTGATGTAATGTTGACACTTTCGCCTCTCTCACGCTCTGTCTTGCTATTTTAAAGCAATGCATTGTGAAGTTGAAATGGTGACATTTTTGGAATTGACCTCATGAGTCTTCAGGGTACTCAATGTACTCTCACTGTATCACTACACCTACCATTTACTAGTCAGAATAACGCCCCATACCTACCCATGTGACCACCGCAAGCTTTTGTACTGATGAGATGCCCCAAAACATCATCATTTACGCCTGGAATGCATTGCTTTTACGGCTGCCAAACAACTTTCCACCCTTCAGCACATTCTTCTTTTGCTTTTAAGCTCTTTAAGAAGGTGTGTGTGTGCGCATGCGTACGTTTTTACCTCCTGCAATTCGCCTGCCTGCGTGTGTGTGTGCGCGCGCTGTGCACGCTGTGCTGTGCACCCGTGCGCGCTGTGCTGTGCACCATGCTGATTCATGCTTTTTTGGCCTTTTATTTGCTGTGTTTTGTGTGTGTACATACATCTCTCATCCCCTGTGCTGGGTTTCCTCAGGAGCAAGTCCCTGAGTGACATCCCCTTGGGCCCGTTGTCCTCGGCACCCCCCCACCCCCCGCTCTTCCGTTCCTCGTTGACCTTTGACATCAGTCTGGAGGCGGCGGCCGCCGGCCAGATGAGACAGGAGCACATGAGGCGCGTACACGGCACCGTCCGGGAGACTGACGACAAATGGCAGGAGGTACACACACACACACACACACACACACACACACGACCTGTGTTGTCAAGTACCTGGCAATTTTAATGGGCAATTACCTGGTTGAATTGGACAGGTAAAACCAGGTCCTTTGAAATAAGTGGCCCTAGATTGTAACTAATGAAGGCCACTTACCACACACACACACACACACACACACACACCACACACACACACACACCACACACACACACACACACACACACACACACACACACACACACACACACACCACAAACACACACACACCACACACACACACACACCACACACACACACACACCACACACACACACACACACACACACACACACACACACACACACACACACACACACACACACACACACACACACACACACACACACACACACACACACACACACACACACACACACACAGACAGACAGACAGACAGACAATGGGGCACCTAAGTTACGCCCTTCTACTTCCGATCCATGGGGCTGTAATTCGCCAAATTTTGAATGAGAGTGAATTGAGCGAGTGAAGCTAAATCCTGATTCAGTTTGGCATGTGCTCTGGATTTCACATATGATGGTAGTGAATTTTAAAGGGTTGGATTGGAGTCGTAAGACCAGTCATTTTCTGCAGGCAAGGAAGGTTATTCTAGTTTTTTTGCGAAACTGGGTAAGCGACTACAATGAGCGCCTCCCGTATTTGATGTGAACTGAAGATGAAGGTGCACAGCCAGCCCCACCACTGAACCGTAGCTGAAGTGGCTGCACGTCAGACATGGGACTTCTGTTGTGTAGTCCAAATTACCTAATCGAACGACAAACATACCATTGGTTAGCATTAATTTTGATGTGCAGCATGTGTGCGATCAAGGCGGGAATGCGAGGTGGATTGGAGAATAGGTTTGATCAGTCCATTACAGCCCAGTCAATTTTTTCACAGCCTCATGAGCTGCCTGGAAGGGGCAGAGACTAAGTTACCCTATCGTGTTTTACGTCTTAGACACTGAGATTAAGTGGAAAAAAGTCAACTCATGCATATTGAACACATGTGACTTACAGAAAAAAAGTGTTTCCCTGTTGTGTGTGTGTGTGTGAGCGCTTCCAGTTCCACACACAAAATGTCAATTGCTTGTGCTCTCTGTTTATCTGCTGTTACATGCACACGATGTATTTCACTCTGTGTGCTGTTTATCCATGCATTACTCTTAACTTTGGTGTGTGTGTGCGCGTGCGTGTGTGTGTTAGGACCTGAATGCCTGGAAGAACAAGCGGCGCAGCACCAAATCCAGCCTGCACAGGAAGACAGAAGATGAGGACACCAACCCCAACAAGAGGTACACACACACACATGGGGTGAACAGGTGGAGGTCAACACACACATTTTCATTTGGTTGTAAATAGTGTGTCAGTTTCATCCATAAAATTGTAAGATGTCCTACATCCCTATTCCTTGGTTTCTCTCGCGCTCTCTCTCTCTCTGTCTCTGTCTCTCTCTCTGTCTCTCTCTCTGTCTCTGTCTCTCTCTGTCTCTGTCTCTCTCTCTCTCTGGTTCAGTGGAGGTTTGTTTTGTGTGCGGCATGTTTTCAACTTGTTACTTGATAGTCCCTCCTCCCTCCCTCCTTCCCTCTGTGTGTGTGTCTGTCCCCAGTGAGCGAGAGGCCCATGGCAACTATGTCACAGCCGCCACCTGCTACCCCGCGCAGGTAGCTCACACACCTCTCCTGCAGCAGCAGCCACAGGTAAGGTAGAGCTACAAACACAAGTAAAGAAAGAATAAAGGTCTGCAACACTGATCTATGCTCCCAAAATTAGTCGTTCATCTTCTGGCAGCATAGATGGGTGTTGCTCACCTTTATTCCTTTTCAGTTCTCTTCTGTTTGGCCCAGCACCTGTGCTGATGTGCAGGCATTCTCTTTTTTTTTGGACAGGCACACGTACAGCCGCAGCACCAGGAGGCTTTCGTCTACACACCCCGCTTACGCGCCTCCCTGGCCCGCACTGACGCCCAGGACCTCCCCAGAGCCGGATCCCCCTCCAGAGGACGCCCACCCTCCTCCGAGCCCGCGGCCCACGGAGAGAGCCCCTCGCTGGGCAGCCTCCCCTCGGATCTGGCCTCTTCCCTCAACCCCAGCTCTGGGTCCCAGTTGGGAACTACAATCGCCACCACCACCACCATGCCAGGGCTTATGGGAAGCAGTGGCAGCCCTGGTGGAACTGGGATGACGTCGGGTGTGGGTACAGTTGGGGGTGCAGGTCTCCCGCTTGTACCCACAAATCCCTCCACCCCACCCCCTGTCTCCACCACCACCACCTCCGGCGCCCCCAAGGTCCACTGGAACAGCCCCGTGTCATCCAGCCTGACCGGAAGCCCCCTGGCAGGAAGCCGTCCAGCCAGCGCTGTCCTCTATACAGCCACCGAGGCCCCAGACTCCCAGCACGACGACCTCCAGCACCTCCAGGGAGCAAGCTCAGGGTACAGACCGGTGACCCCAGCTGGGAAATCCTACGACGGGGGCTCCAGGGTCTCCGCCTCCCTCCCCAGGGGGTTCCGCAGGTCTGAGGGCACCTCGTGCCTCTCGGCTGGGGTGACCCCACGGCCGTTTGGGAAGACCTCCAGGCTCTCCATGCCTAAACTGTACTCTGTGAGTATTTGTTTTTTATCTTCCTGTTTTTTTCTGTGTGAAAAGAGATGTAGTGGTTGTAGCCAGATGAAAGGCACTCATGTTTTTCTGGCTGCCCTATAACAAGGTGTATAACTGCACCATGCTCTGAAGTGCAACCCTCTTTTTACTCATTCTCTTTCTGATGCATGTATGCATTATTCCATTAAAATCAATACTGAGTCTTGCATTACTGCACCCCATTATTGCACCATCTGAGTTTGTGGAGTGGAGAGTGAGCCTAGCTGTCTGAATTCTACTTTCAGCTTGTAGTTGTAGCACAACCAAAGAGGAGAAATACATTTGAGTTAACTTAGTAGGATTTGTTTATTCGTGGTCTCATCTCTTTGTCCCTAATCGCTCTCTCTTTCCAGTCTCCACTGATTAGCACTAGAGTGACAACAGAGAGAGTGAATAATTATACTGGATATGATATTCTTAGAATCTCTGGTGACAGTGTTCGAGAGTGTGGCAGTGTTCGAAGGAGTGACAATATTCGAAAGAGTGACGTTGTGTGAAAGAGTGACACTGTTCCAAAGCTAAAGCCTCTAGTTTCACTCTTCAGAGTGTTAACAGCTCATTATGCGCTAATCTCCTTCATCTTGCCTGCCCCACATTCGCCACCTTTTTCCATTCCTGGCCACAGTACACTACACCTTCCTTTTTCATTGGCTGTCTTTCTGTCTGCCTGTCTTGGTCTTTATCTCTCCACAGTTCCTGTCTTTTTTTGTACACCCACATTTGTGTCTGGCTGTCTCTGGGTATTGCCATCTCTCTGGGTTTTTTTTCATACACCTCTTCTGTTTGTCCTTAAAATAATTGAGTTTTCCCATTCTCTGGTACTTCCAGCCATTATCTGAGTCTGGCAGTGCACCAAGCTAGCATACATCATTAATCTTATGGTTCCAGCTAGCAGCTTGCTTGACCCAGACAATTCAATAATGATGTCTGGCTTGTTACTATAAGCAGCATCACCAGACTTAGAGAATGGTTTAAAGGGACACTGTGTGAGATTTTTAGTTGTCCATCTCCAGAATTCATGCTACCCATTCACTAATGTTACCTTTTTCATGAATACTTACCACCACCATCAAATTCTAAGTATTCATTATGACTGGGAAAATTGCACTTTTCATACATGAAAAGGGGGATCTTCTCCATGGCCCGCCATTTTGAATTTCCAAAAATAGGCATTTTAGCTGCAAAATTGCTGAACTTCGGCCATTAGAAAAACTAAGTTTATTACTTAATAAACTTTCACGAAAAGATCAAATTTGGCAATAGGCAACCCAGTTTCAATGAGCAGCATAGTTACAGTACCTTTTTTGACTATTTCCTGCACGGTGTCCCTTTTAAAGAACAGAAGAAATGGCACTGTGTCGCTTTAATGTTCTGGCTGTTTCAGTCTGCTTTTTTCTACGCTGCCTTCTTCTGTTTGTCTTTCAATGTTCCTGTCTTTTTTTGTGTACACACACTTTTTTTCTGTGTCCGTCTTGTTCTACACCTTTTTTCCTTGTCTTCCTGTCTCTCTGCTTCTATTTGTTTCTACCTGGCTTTCCAGGTCTGTCTGTCTTGCTTCCAGTCTCCCAGGGCTGAGCATCTCTTCATGGCTGGCTCTAGTTCTCTCTGTCTGCCTGCGGTGGGAAAAGGTGGGCTGCCTGTGGTGTTCTGTTAGTAATCTCTTCCTGTCCTGTGTTCACAGACTCTGTTGTCCTTTCTCTCAGCTGAGAGTTTTGTGTGTGTGTGTGTGCGTGCGTTGTCATTCTTGCAGATTTCTGCAGGTATGCATGTTGATTTGCAGGTCTACATTGAACTTTCATGCTTGTGCGTGTGTGTGTGTCTGTGTGTGTTGGTTATGTAAGAATGTATAGTAAATATAGTTCTAACCCGTGTGTCAACTTTGCTATGACCTCAGGGCAGGCCCACCGTTTAGACACTTGTCACTGTCTCTTTAACTACTGAGCGAGGCTCTCTTCCCAAACACGCCCACACACACACACACACCTTCCCATACCCGTGGTGTGTGTGTGAGTGAGGGTAGTGTTTCCTCTCTACCTGATCACTGGGCCGCCAGTGTAAATAATGAATAGTGCCCGCAGCTCTGTGTGTATGTGTGTGTGTGCCCCGTTCCCACCGCCCAGTGAAACTCAAGCTGTGTGTGTGTGTGTGTGTGTGTGTGCGCGCGCGCGCGCGCGCGTGCGTGCGGTGATATGAGTGTTTTGTGTGTTGGAGGCCGTGTGTGCTTTTAGTTCTTGTGTTGGTATGCATGTCTTGTGTATTTTTGTGTTGGAGGCTGTGTGTGCTTTTAGTATTTGTGTGTGTGTTGGTATGCATGTCTTGTGTATTTTTGTGTGTGTTGGTATGCATGTCTTGTGTATTTTTGTGTTGAACACAGTGTTTGTGTGTTACACAGAAACTTTACTTTCGAATTCTTCTGTTATTGAGCCGTGCCTTTGTGTTCCTCGGCGGGGCGGGCGTGTTTTTTAAAAGGCCACCAGTCTTAGCGCTGCACAGGATTAGTATCCTTTGCCATTGTCTCCATGTTCCCCGTGCTCTCTTCACTCAGCTTCAGTGTTCCGGGCTTGCGTAGGTGCTGTAAACACCGACTCAGAAAGCAAAAGTCCGAGCATGCATTTTGCTACACATGAGAAGAGATAACTGGAAAATGTACTGGAGTCGATTTTGTCCCAGCATGCAGCTGCTCCACACATTCAGCAAATTGTCTGGTTGTAGTAAGACGAGATGATTATTAACAGTTATCTAGATATATTCACAGGCATCTAGTAGGACATCTTGAAGACAAGGGTTTCTGTTGGTGTTGCTGGTAAACAAAAGTCCCAGCACGCACTTATTCCACACGTTCAGCAAATTGGCCGATAGTAACAAGACCGCATAATTGGAACATTTAACTCCTGGGATTGTATAGTATTTTAAGGACATCTAGTAGGACATGCTGAAAGCAAGGCATGTGTAATAAGAGGAGATAATTGATATATTTACTTTCTAATGCTAATTAGCGGTTCTTGTTGAAGAGAAGGCTCGTTAGTGTTAACAGCACATTCTGAAGAGACTAGAGAATAGACCAGACTTCTATGACTTAGAGGTCGACATACTGTTATGGCTGTAATTGGTAGACAAGTAGTTTATTACATAGTTGCAATTGCATATCATACCACCAGTGTTGTAATTACATCAGTAACAGTACTTCTACTTTATACAACACTGGTTTATGCAAATGTTTGCAGAAATTAAAGGTCTCAGTAAGCATTTGTTCCACACATTCAACAAATTGTCCGAGTGTAATGGATTCATTTTTGAATGGGATATAGTCAGGATTTAGAAGGCTGACTACTTTTATCCATTTACGTATCATTCACGTATAAACACGCTATGTGGATAAAAATAAAACGCTGTTGTGACTGGTGCGTTTTAGACTGCATTTGAGATATTTTTAAGACCAGAGTTTTAAAAGACTTCTAAAACTCCTTTCAGGATATGCCAAATCTATGGCTCCATATGTGTATATAGCTATATACGTATAAATGGCATCTTTTTGAAGAAAGTGGCTCGTCACCTTTGTTTCTTCTGGTTGTTAATCACCTGATTTTACTTAAATAAATTGCAGAATGGGCCTATAACATGACTCGTTTTATATGCGTGTCTTTGTGTGTGTTTGTGTCTTTAGAAGGACGACTCTCATAAGAGCCTGAGTGGCATCCAGAAGACAGAGCGGCCTGCGTTCTCTAGCGTGGCTGCCCCCTACACAAAGGTCACGACCCCTGCGGAGGCTGAGCATCCTGTTGCTCCGGCAACCCAGAGCAGCCCCAAGCAGCAGGAGAGCAGGGAAGAGGAGACGGGGCTGACGGTTGGACGGATCTCCGCCCCAGTTAACCAATCATCTCCCAAGTTCACGGCGTCGCTTCCTGATTACACGTCTGGGCCTCCTGTCGTGGAGAGTGAGGTAAGGAGAGGTCAACATTGGGTAAGCGTTCCACCTATTATAGGGGCTCCACTCCATTATCCAAACTAGGGATGCAATTGATTAATTGACTTTAATGTTTTTTATTAATTAATGCGATTAATGCATTCATCGATTAATCGCAATTAATCGTCAATTTAACTGTCAAAAGACGCAGGTGAAATGGACAAGTGAAGAGTATGTGTGAAGAGGGGTGTGAAGAGTGGGAACATTTAGAATTAAAGAACTTACATGGAAGTAATTTAAATGTTGCACTTTATCTCAATTTTTTATTTAAATTTGTAGATATAGGAGTGTTTTTGTTGGAAACATTGAGTTTTCGGGGGGAAAAGCCGCTTATCAATTAATCGTAAATCGATCGATATGGCAATCAACTAATGATTAATGAATTAATCGATAATTTGCATCCCTAATCCAAACTCTTAATCCCTAATCTTTGACCTGTAGTTGTGGCCTCGTGCTTTGCTGACACCCCGCCTCAGTGGAGAAAACAATAAAGTTTCCGTACTGTCAGCCTAGCCGCAACAACTTTTGGGGGACTTTTCCCCCATTCTCATCCTGATGGCAAATGAGAAAATTACCTTTGAATTGTGCCTTTGAAAGATATTGAATTTAATTAATCAATGACTTCTTGTGATCTTGACGTCATCACAAGGCCACACGCACAAGGGAGGAAAGGTGGACCCATGGACATCCCATAGACAAATGGCTTATGGAAGAGAGGGGGGATAAGGAGAGAGTGATGAGGGGAGCTGGAGAGCAACGCTGAGTAGAGTAGTAGTAGAGTGCTTTTATTGTCACTATATAAATACAGTGAGATTCTGTTTGGAAGCAACCCACAAATGCCCACAAAATAAAAGATATATTAACAGTAAATAAATAATATATAAAAATACATATGCATCTCACAGTATAGAGAGTCCTGAAGTATTGAGGGGGGGAAGGTGACGTATTGAGTTCAAAAGTCTAATGGCAGTAGGATAGAAACTGTCCTTCATTCTCGTAGTGTGGGCACGCAGAGTCCTAAAGCGCCTGCCAGATGGTAGCATGGTGAAGAGCCTGTGACCAGGGTGTGTGTGATCTTTAAGGATGTTAAATGCTCTGTTTGTGCAGCGTGTATGGTGGATCTCCTCAAGTGTGGATAGTTGGCATCCAATGATTCTCTCTGCTGTTTTAATAATGCGCTGTAACATCTTCTTGTTGTCATGTGTGCAGCTGGTGTACCAAGATGTAATGCTGTATGTAATCACTGATTCACTTGTGCACCTGTAGAAATTAGTGAGCAGATCTCGTGGTAGCTGGGCCTTCTTTAGAGTCCGCAGGAGACGTTGGAGGATGGGTAATGCATACCGACATGTGCATTTGACAATAAAATATCCTCAAGTTCAAAACTCCATGCAAAGGTTGTTGGTCAGGTGCTGGTAACTGTAGGACCACTTGGACAATTCAACACATGAAGGTGTACCTCTGCTCTTA
Organism: Engraulis encrasicolus; assembly: GCF_034702125.1. Classification (NCBI taxonomy): domain Eukaryota; kingdom Metazoa; phylum Chordata; class Actinopteri; order Clupeiformes; family Engraulidae; genus Engraulis; species Engraulis encrasicolus. The sequence continues at coordinate 7,821,934 of NC_085868.1, read as the reverse complement.
AAAGAAAATGAACCATTGTGTTTTAAACCTTTTGTGTTGAATAATATTATATCCTCCTTAATGTGATTTTGTAACTAGTTGAATAAATGTCAACAGTAATGCCACATTATAGATTGTTGTGTAATCTGGGTCATTCCAACTTGGTTGCTAGAGCAACCGCAGACGCAGCGTTGCAGTGTACTTGAGCACAGTGCATTGGGCCACTTCAAGCAACGGCTTGCACTTAACTAAACTGGCCTTGTCCACTTTAACTAGTGACCACAGTCAAGTGTACAGTAAAACCTTAGGCCGTTCCAGAGTTGGTCACGGCACTTGAAGGGAATCGATGGAGGTTGTTGTCCATTGTCTTCTCTTGTCACATGATCCTCTTTGAAGTTGGTGACATTGCAGAACAATGGTACATGCCCTTTTTACATGTTATGGCATTTTGTGTGATGTCCATTATCGTGTGTGTGTGTGTGTGTGTGTTGGGAGGGTCTGGTTGGGTCAGATAAGGGGGATAGTGGCTTGCCTGGTGAGCTCAAGTTTCCTAGAGGAAGCTCATGACACAGGATCCTCAGGTGTAACCCTCTACTGCTCTGAACTCCTTCTCTCCCTTGCTCATGTCTTCATCTCGTGCTCTCTCGGTCTCTCCCTCTCTCTCTCCCTCTCCCTCTCTCCCTCTACTCTCTCTCTCCCTCTCTCCCTCTACTCTCTCTCTCCCTCTACCCTCTCTCTCTCTCTCTCCCTCTACCCTATCTCTCTCTCTCTCTCTCTCTCTCTCTCTCTCTCTCTCTCTCTCTCTCTCGCTCTCTCTCTCTCTCTACCTCTCTCTCTACCTCTCTCTCTCTCTACCTCCATCTCTCCTTCCTCCTATCCATCTCTTCTTATCCGTCTCAGGTACTGCACAGTGACATGCGAGTCAGTCTGAACCAGAGACCCAACAGCGGTACAGACTTCGGCTTCCAGACCAACTGGGACTCCACAGGCGTCCGCATCACGTCCATCCAGCCAGGTGAGACCTCACTAAGCTAGGCACAGGTGAGACCCTAGAGCAGGTAGAGGGCATGCTGGACCAGGTGGAAGGTGAAGATGTTTAGGGGCTTGCATGCCTTCAATAGATGGGCTGCAATGGTACCCTATTCCATAGGATAGGATGAGCCTTTATTGTCTCTTCTAGAGAGAAATTTGGTATGGGCACAGAGTCTAAGCGTTTACACAAAGAACACAGGTGCAATAGTGTGACGCCTTAGCCACTTGACCCACAACCAAGGCCAGACTGGGTGAAATCCAAATGATCTGGAGTAGGTTAGATCATACCAGGCCAGGGAAGCTGACGGTAACGGGGGTGACTTATACCGTGTGAGTCCAAAGAGCGAGGAGGCCCAGAATTGAGTCCCCATTACTCCGTCCTGGGCCTGGCCAAAGATGCCAGTGGCCCTGGGTAACGGTACGCAAGGTCCAGTGAGGCCTCAAAAGACCGCATGAGACCAGATCAGAAGCTCATGCCAGGCCATAGTTGGTTGAGCACAGAGCTGCAAGCTGCCCAGAGAAGGGACCGGTGGGAACAGAGTTGGGAGACGAGTTGATTAGGATCGGGTGACTGCCAGACTGCTAGAACTCATTTTGTCTGTTTCTATTATTATTTTGAGGTTCTAAATAAAAGTAGTGTCCTCTGACAATAACTGAACAAAGGCAATTGAGTGGACCTTGAGTGAAACCAGTCAGCATAGCAATTAAAATTCAGCAGTTTTCGTGGTTACTCCACATCTTATATTAGTCAGCCTGTCAAGAAGGAGATATGTACCAGTTCTCATGCGTGCACAATTTGGACCTTTTGTGTGTCTCATCCACTGGACTTAATAGCTTTCTTTCCAAGTTCTTCAGTGAATTGTAGTGGCACGTTTCTGTTGTTTAGTTCATGCTCTGCTACTTTATTCACCACCACGACCTGTTAAGTCTTCACAAGTATGTCTGAATACCTTTCGTGACTTCCTTATGTAAATGTCCATGAGTAGTGTGCCCCAGGGCAGTAAGAGGCTGCAGGTGTTTTGATGTGGTTACGGCCTTTTGCATTACTGACATATAGGGGTAGGTTTTGATGTGTGTGCATGCTTGCATGCATGTGCGCAGGTGGTTGTAACCATGAAGCCACGCGGTTGTACATGCACATAATCAAGGTGCAGGTGTGTGTGTGATCGTATGTGCATATGTGTGTGCGTCTCGCTCCAGTCCCAGCTAAGGGGTACATGAATGATTGATATGGAGGAGGAGACGTGTTGCTTACCTACCCAGCACTCATCAGGGGTATTGGTCTGCTTGGCTGTGTGTATGGAGGGCCAGAGCGACCAGCCTGGTACCCTACCCTACACTACTGTGGTTAGCATGTTGCATAACTTAGTCAGCAGATAGATAGATTGCTTTAGAGACTGGGCCTCACCTTGAGGAGGTGACCTGAGGCGTAGTGTCACCTGGATGGTTGGGGTTTAAGATGACGGGAGGAAAGAAAAACACACTTGCCTTGGGGGCAGCTACCGTATGCTCTGACGCCTGGGGCAAGTGTCTTAAGATCAGATGAGCCTGTATGATAAATATCATCTTAGGCAAGTCAGCAGGTGTATCTGCACATGTAAAAAAAAAGATTCAATTGGAGCTTGGGGGCACCTATGTTCTTAAGCCCTGGACAAGATTCTTACAATTTAGCAAGAATTGTATCTTGAATGTTATTAGTATCAGTCGCTTACCGTTTGGTTATCAGTTGCGTGTGTGTCTGAAATAAGCAAACCGTGTCACACTAGAAATGGGAGGCTAAGATCAGAGACAATTGATATCTTGGTATCTGAGACTCTGCATACACAGATTCTTCCAAATCAACAACAGCATGTTTAGAACCTGCATGAATCTGTATGAGACTAGCAGGGGTTCAGATGGACTGGAGTACAAATAAAAGTCACGGCCATTTAGTAAACCGAAATTGGTCCCATTTTGTTGCATTGGTGACGCGTAGTACGCGTTTTCCTGGTTACCATATTGGAAATATTTGATAATATCACCTGGTACTTGCCTTGTAAGTGTCAAGGTAGGATGGGCAAGATACAATGAGCCTTCGGGATGAAGAAAAAGATAATTTTTCGTCAACTTGGGCCACATCTTTGATCCATATCTTATCTTCACAAATTGTTACAGCTTTTGAAGTTTCAGATAAGATGAACATCAGAAATGGGTTTTGGTCCGCTTCAGGCGTCATCTGCATCAGCAAACCTTAACGTCTGTAAACAATTAGTGTTAATGCAGTCTGGATTATGCGGGTGTGTGTGTCTGAGAAGTGATTAGCAATGCTTGTGTGTGCGAGAGGAATGTTGTCGCTGGTTTGGCACCGGAGATGAGACAGCCCTGGGGCTTGGAATGTGCACAGGTGTACAGGATTTCATGTGCATGTGTGTATACAGCTGGACCTGTCTTGGAGTATCATGTGATGGCATGTGGTTGGGTCAGATGTAAGCATGTCTATCCACATACTACCGCCTCGCTCTTAAGCCTCCCACTATTGTGGGAACCGTGAGACAAACAATGATAAGAAGCCATAATCTGTTCCTGCTTTAGCTCTGGCATCTCTCATTACACAATGAATTTGAGTTGACAAGATGTTTGCATGCATTATTTTGTGTGTTAATTAGTTGCCTTTTGTACATGGTCAGACTCATTACAGGGTGGATGAGTTGGTGCAGGGACTGCACCCATTGGGCTGTTGAACCTCAGTGAATGCCAGGGAGCTGACAGGCTTGCCTGGTGGCGTGGCGTGGCAGGCTAGTCATCGGTACTTAGATATGCATGTAAGACATGCAGTTAAATGAAGACAAAGCCAAGTAGTAAGCCACTTTTTGCGCAACATTGCACCTGTCCCATCACAGAATCCAGCCAGTGTTGAATGTTCTGGTAAATTACTTTACATGTGTAGAACGCTTTCATGAATTAATTTGCCTCCATGATAAATTCACGCACATATTTATTCAATGGTTGGACCTTTTAAGATGACATTGTCGTGGGCACGGTCAAATGTGTCTGTAGCCCTGGCGATGAGATCCTAAACTAAACTTGAGACTGGAAGATATTGTGTAAAAGCATGGCAGCATGTTCAGAGTGTTTAGGGAGAAATCTTAATATCTTTGTTGCTGAATAATTTTGGAGATGTAGTCATGATCAGGGATGTCAAGATTGCCGTCACAATCAACCAATCTCCAGCATTGACTATTTGCATTCTTAAATGGGCAGTTTAGATCCCGCCTCTAAACCTTATGATTGAAATTGACCTTGACCTTTGACCTTGTAGGCAGCCCGGCGGAGCAGTGCCACCTGCGCGTGGGCGATGAGCTCCTGTCGGTGAACGGGCAGCGCGTGGCACAGCTGAACTACACCCAGTGGAAGGGCACCATGGCCGACGCCCTCGCCAAGGGCACGCTACTGATGGACGTCAGGCGACACGGACACTCGGGTGAGGCACTGTGGTTGTGTGTGTGTGTGTGTGTGTGTGTGTGTGTGTGTGTGTGTGTGTGTGTGTGTGTGTGTGTGTGAGTGTGAGTGTATGTTTGCGCCATGGCCGGCATCCTCACCAAGGTCAGGCTGCTCATGTACTTCAGATGCCACAGACACTCACAGACCCGGTGTGCCTGTGTATGTGTGTGTGACTGCCTGATAGGTAAGGCCCTGTCTGTCTGCGTTTGTCCTCACTACTGATTATGTTTTAGTCTTGGCTTGCGTGTTACAGGTCACATCACACATTTATTCTTTACAATACAAAAAAAGAACAAAGTTAAGGATAAATTGCCATAGATGCAGAAAAGAGCAACAAAGCTGCCCTTTGCCCCTTGTGCTGTTTTTTCTTTGTGTGTGTGCGCGTGTGTATGTGTGTTAGGGGTGGGCGATATGGGCAAAAAAAGTTATCTCGATAATTTTTAGAATTTTCACGATAACGATAATTTGACGATAATTTCCAAAATTCCGGGGGGGGGGGGGGGGGAATTCCAGACTAATTTCAATTCTGCACTGGAGGTAGTAGTGCTGCATTTGTGTTTCAACTGGGGAGGGACAGAGAGTTGGGAAAAAATGCTGTGCTGAAGAGCTTTCACTTTTTGAATTTAATAATATGCATATGCTGGACTGTAAAGTAATACTTCATCACTTGTCATGAAAACATATCCATGTAAATAAAAAAAATAGTTTTATGATGTATTGCTAATGATTCTGTTAGAGGACAGTTATGGAAACAGTGCATTTGTAGATAGGAATCAGAACCTTACTATGGCAGCTGCAAATTGCATGTGTTGGATTTCACACATTGTAATTTAACTCACTGCGCGAGTCTAACTTAACATTACTTTTCCACCTAAGCAGTTATGATATCTATACATGCAGGTGGGTGTTTGAGTAGTGAGTAACAGCCAATCTATTTGTAGAGAACAACATTGCTTAGCTTAGTTCGCTAACTAGCATGCTAACGCGATTTCTCAGACCAGAGACAAAGCTATTTCTCTTCCTAACTATTTGGCTTTCCATAATCACAGACAGTTGCTGATTAAAGCACATAGTTCCAAAACGCCCTCAGCATCATGCAATGGCTGGTTTAATGGTTGAATTCCTCATGTAAATCCACCATTTGGATAACAGCAACTGTCCTTCACTGCCCAGCAGCAGAAGCACTGCAGGAGTGACACGAGATATCTTTCTCTCCGTCTGCTAAAAACGCTGCAGCCCGCCCCCCTCAGCACTGTCTGCTCATTGGTTCACAGACTTATTCTCCAGTTCACAACAACATTACTATTGGCTCAAAGGCTTGGCTGTCGTCGCTGTCTGGAGGAGTCCTGTCACAGCGCTTTGTTGAGTTTAGCGACTTCATAAAAATATCTCGATATTGCAAAATTACTCATCGTCAAAACAACATTCACGATAACTTCGCAGACGATATGTATCGCCCACCCTTAGTGTGTGTGTGTGTGTGTGTGTGTGTGTGTGTGTGTGTGTGTGTGTGTGATTTGTGTGTGTGGTCACTCACTGTTGGGGTGGGCTGAACATTTCTGGTGTAGGTGTTAGGTCAGTTACCTGTTTAAGTTTACAGCAGGTTTAAAAGTGCTGACCATCCTGTGCTTTTGATACATGTACATGGCACCAGGGCTTGACATTAACATATTTGGCTACTTGACAGGTGCTAATGCCAAGCCCTGCACAGCATATGGCACATATTTCCATGTACATGTTCTTTACATAGATGTGTACGCAGTCATGGATTTCAGTCAGCCACTTGATAACTGTCACCATGTTGCATAGAGTCCCTGGACTGAAGACCGTTACAATATGTGCATATTTATGAGGGAATTCTTCTCACCCGAAACTCTGCTACAAGCACATCAGCGTCTGCCTTTTAAACTTAATCACCTGCCATGAAATGTGTGTGTCTGTGTGCGTGTGAGATAGAAGAGGGTTTTTGTGAGCTTTGTGTGTGAATGGGTTGGATTATCCTTTCCTCTTGTGTTGTGAAACATGAAGACTTTTTGTCTGTCGCTCTGGGGTAAAATGTCTGTCTGGCTGTCTGAAAGCTGAGTTTGTTTCTAAGCTTTTCCGTTTGCTATAAAATTGTAGCTCTGTCTCTTTTGCCAATGCACTGCCTTGGGTGGGTGTGGTGTATGCCTGTCTGTCTGATTGTAGTAGGTATTGTACACTTGTGCTTTGTGTGCTTGCTTGTGTGTGAATGTTTTGTCTTTGTTGCACCGTGAATTCTGCACTTTGGTGTGTGTATGTGAGTATAATTGTGTGTGTGTTTTGTGTGTGTGTGTGTGTGCGCGCACGCTTTGGTTTGTGTTTGTACAGTACTATGTAGTATGTTTTTTTGTGGGTGTTGGAAACTGGGGGCTTTGGTGTAAGTGTGCACTGGCTCTGGGAAAAGGTGGTCGGTCTGGTGTCTGTCTCTGCTCACTCCACGCAATTACTGTAGCAAACACTGGGGATGAAAAGCTGGCTTTACCAGGGTGGCTTCCTTGCTCTTTACAAAACCTTCACCTTTCCCAAAATGAGCTTTCTTCATGGGATCGTTTGGTTTACATCTTGGGTTTTTGGTCATTTCTACCTCATTCCTATTGAAATCCATTGAGCATAATATGTCCATAGTGTTTATGGATTTGTACATGGCATCACGTTCAAATGAGTACCCAGGATGCATTGCACCTGATAGCAAATCCATTGATTAAATGGATTTGATCCATCCATTATTTTAAAGGCCATCCTGGTGTTGTTTAACTTTTAAAATCAGCCGTCAGGTCAAGACGACAGATTTGACTGATTTTTGCCGCTTTTCTGTTATTTTGGCACCCTGGCACATGGCGACGACTGGCCATCTCTGTGTGGCTGTCCACGCATCTGTGTGTGTCACACACGGGATTCTCCCCTGCCTCCTGCATATTTGCACACATGCGTGTGTGTACGTGTGACAGACTGGGACCTGAGCGGCCATCCTTCCCTGCAGTATAAAAGCCATAAGACCCTCAATCTCACCACTGCGGATTCGACACTTGTAGGTCGGCCCGAGCGCTACATCAACGTCAGCCAGGAGCCCAGTGTTGCAGCCGCAGCACCCTCTAGTGCCAGTCACATGACCAACGGCCTGACCAACAATGTGAGTGCTGTTACTGCACTACACTTGCCACCATACAGCACAACAATCTGAGGCACACTAGACACTAACCAATATAGGGTTCTTTCTTTCTGCCTTACAAAGGCAAAGTGCATTAACTAGGCCAACATTGTGCAATAACTAGGCCACAAACTGATAAAAATGCCTTCAAAGCCCCATTATTGGGTTGGGTTGGACATTGTAGTTACTGCAAATTCGACATGGCAATATCTCTGAAACGGGACACAACTGGACCGTAAGGCTTTGTCACAAGATACAGGAGGTGTAATAAAGACTCTTTTCAATTAAAACTCAATTTTCACAAATATGTAGTTACTGCCTTTGTAGGGCAGCATTGCCAGAGCAATTCTGATATCTAGCAGCATTGCCAGATCAATTCTGATATCCTGCAGTCACGAGCCATGCCTACATTTACTAACTAATGCAGAGTGTTGAAGGTAAACCTCTATGTGAAGATCACATGGAGCTGTGGGGGGACCGTAGGCTTTTTGGCATCCAGTAAAGTTGTGTTTACTGTAGTGTTAACTGTTGTGTTAACTGTTTAGAGATTTGAACTAGTTTTCTTTGCAGGGTGTGGAACCTGCCGCAATGAATGGTGGTTACCATGACAATACTGAACCTATGAGGAATAAAGGTAGGCACACTTCCTGCGCGCATGTACACACACACACACACAGACACACAGACACACAGACACACAGACACACAGACACACAGACACACAGACACACAGACACACAGACACACACAGACACACACAGACACACACAGACACACACAGACACACACAGACACACACAGACACACACAGACAAGTAACCCTTGCACACACACACAGTCAAGTAACCCTTGCACACACACATACAGTCAAGTAACCCTTGCACAAAAAACATGCATTCTCACACTTAATCACACACAGCGCTGTGTCTGGTGTGTATGTGAGCCCTTGACTACATACCTTCCTCTCTCATTGCTCTCTGTGTAGAATATGAGCGCATTGCTTTGAGAAACCGTAAAAGGAGGCTAGAGTTTTTTAAAGGTAAAAACATTGTGTGTATGTGTGTGGGAAAAGGTGTGTGAACATAATTATGATGTGCCATGTCCGTGTGTTGGAAATGAAAAGGTCAAGGGATGGGTAATTTTAGAATGGCTTTTGGAATGAAATTGATACCTGCTTTAATTCATTTTAATTGAAAAAAGAAAAGAAAATGATAGTTAATGATGAGAACCTGGCTGATGATGTTACCTGGTTGATTCCTTAATTTGCAATGATTGTGAATGGGGGCTTAATTGCAAGTTTTGGTCATCATAATTGGTGTGGGGAAAATTCCATGAATTATGAATTATGATAGTACCACAGTAGTTTTGCTTTGCAGTAGTCATGTGTTCATCTCTTCAGACCCTCTGACCAATCCACTGTGAAGATGCCATATACAAGTTTTCTGTGCGTGTGTGTGTGTGTGTGTGGTTGTGGTTGTGTCTGTGTGGATGGGAATCATTGTCTTCATCCATTCCTCCTCTCTTCAGCCATCTCAGGCACAGGCGTGTCCTCCTGGGTCTATCTCTGTGGTAATGCAGTTGTGCTCAGTTTGCGGTGTGTGTGTTGTTAGGAGGCATTTACTCAGTTTGCAGTGTTTATTTGTAGCCTTTCTTTATGTGCGAGTGCTTGTGTGCAGCGAACGATCTGAAGGATTGCTTGTTTAAGAATATTATACATTTCCCCCTGACAGAAGCCGCATGCTGTGTGTTCTTGCGAGAGTGAATTCCTATACTACTAGTCACTGAAGTTTGGTTCCTGTGTGTGTGAAATGTCATTACTTATTTCCTTGTTTACCATTTCAACTTCAACTCTCCTCTCTCCCCCTTTTGCTCTCTCAGGAGGGTCCGAGTCAGCCATATCTGACGTAAGTGTGTGACATGGGTCAAACAGTGTCAACTTGAAAGAATGTGTTAATGTCATGGGAAATGTTTCATTGGTTAGATGTGCGTTTGTGGTTTTACTGACCCAATTGACTCTTATACTATTTCTAGACCTTGTAAATCTAAAGTGCATAAAATGTATTCATATGTGGAAATACATTTATAAAATGATATGAAGCATGGAAACATGAACAAATAGTGGCTAGATTAAAGCAATGCAGTGTGGACAATATTTATAAAGCTCAACCTGTTCAGTCTTTATCACTTGGATCTGGTGCTATTTTAAAGAATATCGAAATATGGCTGTTCTTTTACACGTAACCATAGTAAAAATTAATGGGTAATATTTTTTCGCTGTACTAATTAATTTCACATTTTGAATAACCAACCACTCGTATTAACCCATTTTAACCACTCCATCCACTCCAGTTGATAACCTGTGTCTGCTGTTGCTATGGCAGTTGCAGGTGCCGTCCATCAGTGCGTCATCGTCACGCTGGTCCTGGGACCCAGAGGAGGACCGCAAGAAGCACGAGAGCTGGCAGGCAGAACAGGAGCGCCTTCTTCAGGTAGGCACCAGTACTACACAGTTCACATCACCCAGGTTCACATTAAAAATATAGAAAATAAAACTAAAAACTACATTATGGGTATGAAGAAAATAAAAGATAAACATATGGCATTTGAAATAGGGTTGTAGTCTATATGCTGCCAATTTGTCTAATTTGAAAATTTGGAGCTCTCTTAAATGTTTTGTAGGAGAGGACTTTGTTTGAGTACACTTCGTTTCTATGATTGTCTATGATTGTACTCAACTGTAAGTCGCTTTGGTTAAAAAAGGGCCAAATGCATTGTAATATAATAATAATAATAATAATAATAATAATAATAATAATTGTATTTGTATAGCACTGTGTCATACAAGGCATGTAACTCAAAGTGCTTAACAAATGGGAAAAAAAAAAAAAACATTGTTAGAGATAGATTTAAAAGGAGAGGTATAGAGGAGAGGCAGAAAAAGCAGGAAGGCAGAGGAAGAAGAGATAGACAGAGAGAATGTAGAGTCATAAGGTCAACGTAGGTTAGGACCAGGATTCTTAGATGTGTAAGGTCCATAGTGGCTGGGCCTATCATAAGTCATAGATAGTCACACAGAGATTGGGCGCTCAGGTGCGGCCCCTGGTGGCATCAGGGGTGAGGAAAAACTCCCTTTCGCTTGATTCATAGTTTGTAAGGGGGGAAAAAAAAGCTCAGTGAGGTCTGAGAAAAAAAGACCCCCTATAGTCAGGAAGAAACCTCAGGCAGAGACCAGCGGCCACCTAGGGGAGCCCCCTGCCAGGGCTGGTTGCGAGTAGTAAGGGCGCTGCGGCAGCTGGACACTATGACGCCTGGGCAGCTAGGAGTTGGCAAGGATGAAGAGGTGGATCTTCAGCTGCTTCTTGAAGGAGTCGACGGAGGTGGCTGATCGGATCTCGATGGGGAGGGCGTTCCATCTCTTGGGCGCATAGCAGGCAAACGCGGCGTCGCCGATCTTCTTCTGTGGGGGGGTGGGGGTCCTTAGCAGCTTGGCATCAGTGGACCTGAGAGCTCGAGCAGGGGCATAAAAAGAGAGCATGTCTGAGATATAGCTAGGGGCAAGTCCATTTAATGCTTTAAATACTGTGAGCAGAATCTTAAAGTCGATTCTGTACGAGACAGGTAACCAGTGCAGGTCTGCCAAGACAGGAGAGATGTGCTCTCTCATTCTGGTTCTTGTTAGGATTCTTGCCGCAGAATTTTGAATGAGTTGCAATTTGTCAATTAATTTTTTTGGTGACAAAAGCATGAATACGTTTTTTGGCGTCTTGTCGGGGGGCCAAGCCGTGTACTTTGTTAACATTTTTAAGATGGAAAAAAGCAGATTTTGTATCTTATTAATGCTCAAATCAGAATCGAGGACCACTCCAAGGCTAGTAACTTTATCTTTAATGTGCATGCTTAGGTCACCTAGGCTTGAGTGGAGTTTTGCACGTTTTTTCTTAGGCCCAATGAGCAACACTTCAGTTTTATCCTCATTTAATTTTAGGAAGTTACTGTTCATCCAATCTGTGATGGCAGACATGCATTTAGTCAAGGCATGAATGGCAGTGGTTTGGCTAGGCTCGACAGAGATATATAGTTGAGTGTCATCGGCATAGCTATGAAAATCAACATTGTGCTCTCTGATGATGGAGCCCAGGGGCAACATATAGAGAGAGAAGAGGAGAGGGCCCAAGCAACTACCCTGAGCAACTCCAAAAGGCACATCATACTTGTTGAAGACGTATTCTCCGATGGTGACAAAAAACTGCCTTCCTGTAATATATGTTTTGAACCACTCTAAGACGTGACCGGACAAGCCTACCCAAGATTCAAGGCGGTCAATTAGTATGTTGTGGTCTATCGTGTCAAAGGCGGCACTGAGGTCGAGGAGGATAAGTGCTGAAACTTTGTTTGCGGCAGTGCTGAGCCTAAGATCACTTATTATTTTGGTTAGTGCTGTTTCGGTGCTATGGTTGGCTCTAAAGCCTGATTGGAATTTTTCCAAGATATCATTCCCAGCCAGATGTTGATTAAGCTGTTTAAATACAACTTTTTCTAGTACCTTGCTTATAAAGGGGAGGTTTGATATAGGTCTGTAGTTGTTTAAAGAATTCTGATCTAAATTTGTCTTTTTTAGGAGTGGCTTTACCATGGCTGTTTTGAATGAGCTTGGAAAAATGCCTGTAAGCATAGAGGTGTTAACAATTTGCAGTAAAGGTGCTGCTAAGCAACCAAGTGTGTTTTTTAGCAGATATGTGGGGATCGCGTCAAGGCTGCAGGTAGACTGCTTACTTTCCCTGACTATTTTACAGAGGTCGTCCTCTGTAATTGGACAAAACTTTTGGAAGCTCTCAGGTCTCCTAGGGGGGTTTAACCCTCCCCTCGGTGTATCGCCTGAGTGGGCGACAGGGGTTGCTGCGTTTCCACCTTGGATGCCTTCTCTAATGTCGGCAATCTTTTATTAAAAAATCTAGCAAATTCCTCGCACTTGGATGCTGCATTTAGGTTGTTATTGCTATGTGTTGGATCAATCCCTAAGGGATTGTCTATGGACTTCTAATTTAGTTTTCCTCCAAAGACGCTCGGTTACTCTGCATTTTCTTTTTAAGGTATTTAAAGTATAATGTAATGTAATGTAAGGGAGGGGAAGGGAATCTCTGAGGGAAGGGCATTCAATGATCTAGGAGCAACATGTGAAAATCCTGTGTAAGATGAGTGCACAAAATTTGGCATCACTGCAAAAAGTGTGTGCGTGCATTCCTGTGTGTGTGTGTTTTTCAGGAGAAGTATGAGCGTGATCAGCAGAGGCTGGAGGACGAGTGGCGGAGAGCCCAACAGGAAACGGGTGGTGATGCCAGTAACCATGACGGCGGACTCAGGGGACCAGAGGTGGGGGCAGCTTCAGAATTTATTTAATAAAGCAAAAAATCATTTGGTCATTACCAAAAATGGAATGTTGGAGGAATGGAAGTGTGGTTGCTGAAGTTCAATTGAACTGAAGTGTGAGCATGAGTAATACTACAGTGTCCTCAAATGTCCATTTCAGTGTTCTGCTAAATGCACACTGGCTTCTTCATGGACTTGTTAAGGAAAACATGAACATGTGTTTTACATTTACATTACATTTAAATGTGATGTAAATGGTGTTCAATAGAAGAAGTAATAAATGATGTGGAATAAATGAAGTCTCTATAACGAATTAATGATTAGGTAAACTTGGATAATGCTGTTCACTAACCCCCCCAGATGAAAACGAACAAGTAGATGCATAATACGCATAACCCTCTACTTGATTCTAATTTACCCATCCTCTTTCCTCTCAGGAGCACAGGGACTTTGAGAGGGCCAATGGCACCGCGCCCTTGCCTTATTCCAGCCATTCCGCTGCCTCCAGGTTTGCAGCCCCCAATCAGCACATCGAGGGGGAGATCCTTGTGAAGGCCAGGGAGGGGCCATTGCTCAACGCTGCAGCACCTCTGCCCCAGGGGGCGGGGCATGATGAGTATGAAGGCTCAAACACCAATCAGTGGTGAGGAGCAATGTCTCATGACCTGCATCAGATTATAGTTTTTATTTTTCCTGTATTGACCCTCTGGCAACATGTTTTTATTTGGAGTAATTGCCACTAATGCCAATGACGAGCTTTCCCTATTTGTTGTTTGCTTGAAAGTGTAATATACTCATTACTCGCGGTATGGGACACAGAATTGGGAACACCTAGATCAATCCTTTCATTTCGACTGAATCAAACAATTGTCAAAGAAAAACAAATGATTGAATCAAACAGTAACATGGCCCAGTCGCCTGTCTACATAGTACATGCCTTTCTGCATTCAGTTACAACTGCACACACATGCACATAAGGAAGGAAGAGGTGGTGGGTTTTAGATGTACTGTATAGTTTTAAAATACTTTGCCCACTGGACTGCAGTACATTAAAGTATTTTAGTCTATTATTGTCACAGTTCACGTATTGCTCTTCCTGCAGTGTACGCTGCCATGTCCCGGAGACCCTTTGGGATGGGGATGCTTGCACAGGATTTGCCAGTATTGTGTGCATTGTCTTCTATATGGTTGCGTTTCCTGCAGTGTATGCGGCTTTGTCCTCAGAAGCTCTTTAGTGCGTGTGCGTGTGTGTGCGCCCACAGGATTTACTAGTCCTGCGTGCATTGTGTTGCAACTGTGTGTGCATTGTGTTCTGTTTGGATGTTTCCTGTGTTTAACGCTGTAAATCAGTTTATTGTACGGTATATGCGTGTGTGTCCTGTGTGTATGTGTACATTGTTTTTTTCTAAATGTGTGTGCGTCTCCTTGTGTGTCCGCTGCTGCTGCCCTGCTCTGCTGTTCTGCTTCAGGCCTGATGAGTCGTACGGCTTTGCAGCGCTCGCTCCCGCCGACAGGTCAGTGTTCCATCCAGAGTCTCCGCGACCCCAGAGGTCACCTCTACCTAGGGGTCAAAGGCCAAACTCAGGGAATCCGTGTCAATAATATAAGACATGAGGGCGTGCGTGCGTGCTCGCCTGCTCGCTCGCACAGGTGAGTGTCTGTGTGCACACAGAGGTTTGTGACCTCAGACAGTCACCCAGCTAATGCATACTGAATATTTTTTTCCACCTGAAACGGCACCATAGACCACCATAGACACCTGCGCAACGCCGAAACGCGTTTGTGCAATAAACATTTTACTTGAAAAAATTGACATGAGGATTTGGGCCAGCACCCTCACAATTGAAGTATTTAAGAGTGGAGCCTGCTCTATATTGGATACGATGTGGATTGTACCTTGCTTTTTTGGGCCTCACCGATCAGAGTCCTTGATCCATGATCCACAATAGTTTTGTCATATGCAATTGGATTTCATATACTAATAACTGTGTTGACACAAACATGTACACATTTTTTCTCTAGCCCATGAGTTGCAGGTGTGTCTGTCAGTAATCTGAGGCTAATTTGAAAGCTTGGTTTAGATGGGGATCTACTTCATAGTGGGGTCATTTTGTTTACAGGTATTGTGTGTGTGTGTGTGTGTGTGTGTGTGTGTGTGTGTGTGTGTGTGTGTGTGTGTGTGTGTGTGTGTGTGTGTGTGTGTGTGTGTGTGTGTGTGTGTGTGTGTGTGTGTGTGTGTGTGTGTGTGTGTGTGTGTGTGTGTGTGTGTGTGTGTGTGTGTGTGTGTGTGTGTGTGTGTGTGTGTGTGTGTGTGTGTGTGTAGGACGAAATCAAAGTCTACCCCAACACTGGACTTCTTCAACAAGGAGGAAGAAGGTTTGTGTACTCACTCACTCACTCACTCACTCACTCACTCACTCACTCACTCACTCACTCACTCACTCACTCACTCACTCACTCACTCACTCACTCACTCACTCACTCACTCACTCACTCACTCACTCACACATGCCGTCCACATAAACTTGCTCGCACAGAGATTTGTGTTTGTGTTTGTGTATGGGATATGGGATACATTTACCGACCCATACACACATCCTGTCTTTCTCCTTCATGCCACAGTCGCATTTGTCATTGATTCCAACACTGGTGCTTTTACATGCTCTAAATGACCATACAATGCACACTGTGCTTTCCCGTTACCTACCATTGCAGTTGCTGACATGACTTTTTATCTCACTGGTGATTTTTTTTATTTGCTGTCCCTGTTTTCTGAATGTTGTGCATGTACACTTGTGTTTGTGCAGATTGTGTTCTTAATGTTTTCTCAACTTATCACTTAGAATCAAATAATGTAATAAAATGTCTCATCATAGCTCTTCTGTGTGTGCCCGTGCGTGCATGTGTGTGTGGTTGCCTCATCTTTCCCTCCTCACCGCCAGATTCCCCGCGTGAGTTCAATGTGGAGAAGAAGCTGGGGCAGCAGATGTCTCAGGTGGAGTTTGAGCGGCAGCAGATCCTGGACGAGATGCGCAAGCGCACGCATCTGCACAGAGACAGCAGCTGGATCCGCCAGCGCAGCTCCAGCAGCAGCTACCAGAAGGAGCCCATCCTCACTGGACCCTCTGTCCGGAGGTCAGGGACACCAGTTTTTATTTATGTACAGTATGTAAATTACTTCAGCAGAAAGTCCCACAGCCATGAGGTCAGGAATGCTCGACACCATAAACACAAATTAGAATCCCATAGTCAAGAAGGCAGTGGCAAACACAGGCGACTGGATACGCCAGCGCAGCTCCAGCAGTAGCTACCAGAAGCCCATCCTCACCGGGACCTTATTCATGTGTTGTTATTACTGTACTTATTCAGTCTTTTGATCCAATCTCTCAGATTCGAGTCCATGGATGACCTCCACAGCGGCAGCGGTTCCTGGACCAGGCCATCCTCGGCCGCCTCCAACCACATGAGACCCCACTCGGCCCTGGGCAGCTTCGGGGGATACCGGGGCCCCACGGGCCGCTACAGCATGGGGGCTATGGGCATGGGTACGGCTGGAAGCTCCTCCACCCTGCCCACCTCCCTCTCGGCCAGCTCCGTGAGACAAGGGCCATGGACCCGGCCGGCCTCCACCTCCCCCACCCCCACACCACTCCGGGAGGAGCAGGGCGGCTTGCCACAGCGCATGAGGTACAGTAATGGCTGCTCTATACGTACATTCACATACTACGTTAATGTAGAGAGGGAGGTGGCACACACAACTGGAGGGGAGGGACAGCAACTTTTCCTGTTTCGAATGTGGCCTATATTTATACATCCACATGGCATTATTGTTGTCCATCATTTATAGTCTACGCACACACTCAGATTAGTGATCAATTACTTGTACTGTAATTGCTCCACACAATTGCACACTCAAACGCATGTACAACGTACAGCTGTAATCTTACACTCACCACAGACTTGCATGTTAAATTAAATTTAAAAGCATATTTTTTATAAGTATTAACATTTACATTTAAACATTGAGTAGCTTATATTGCTTGCCATCAACATCATCTGTGTGGATGTCATAATGTGTGTGTGTGTGTGTATTTAAAAGCACTTTGAGTCAGCTGTATCGTTGTGATATTGTGCTATATAAATACATTTAATTAATTGATTGAACAGAACAAAATGTGTTTTGACCGTTCTACAATGATTGTATGTGAGGTCAATTGTAACCCATGCTAACCATTCTTTTTACATCATGTATTCTTTGTGCATTTGCCTTTTTGGTTTCTTCTATTCAACCTGGGCCATTATCTGGGAGTTGACTTGTATGAGTGTGTGGTAACTGTGTCTGTGTGTGAGACCGTGGGTCATGTCTGGGTTTTCTTTGTTTGGTGTGTGTGTGGTGATCCGTGTGTACTGTATGTGTGTGGTAACCTGTGTGTGATGATCCGTGTGTGTGTGTGTGTGTGTGTGTGTGTGTGTGTGTGTGTGTGTGTGTGTGTGTGTGTGTGTGTGTGTGTGTGTGTGTGTGTGTGTGTGTGTATGTGTGTGTGTGTGTGTGTGTGTGTGTGTGTGTGGGATAACCTGTGTGTGTGTGACCCGTTTGTGACTGTAACGGACACCCCCTCCCCACAGCAAGCCGCTGAGTGGCAGGAGGATGTGTACGCGCTGTGAGCGCCCCCTAGCGAAGGGGGCTGCCATGGTCATCGAGTCCCTGGGCCTCTGCTACCACCTGGTGTGCTTCAAGGTGAGGTGGGCAGGCAGGCTATGACCTTGGCCCACACAACCAGACCAGTACCATCTAGGGTACTTTCCGTTATCCTGACTCCCGTCCTCAAACTGTGCTTGTGGGCTTACGCTTTGCTGACATTCTGCCATTGTGGAGAAAACTATAAAGTTTCCCCGCTGTCAGCTTAGGCACAAGAAGTTTTGGGGGACTTTCCCCCATTAAACATCTTTACTGCGAATGAGAAAATAACCTTTTGAATTGTGCTTTTGAGAGATATTGAATCTTGCGACATCATCACGAGGCCACTCAAAGGAGGATGGCAGTTTGGATAATGGACTGGACCTCTAGAGTGACAATTCTAGCCTAGCTGGGTATGGTCTGTTTTGGGTCAAAGGTTGTGCCTAGTTTCCTGCTAACCTGCTAGCCAACATCGCACATCACTGGATCGGGTCTGGGTCGAGCCTAGCTTGCTGCTAACCTGCTAATCTTGCTACTGCTAACCTGCTAATCTTGCTACTGCTAACGTTAACTGCTGAAGAGGAATCACCCAACACAGCCACATCCACTGCTGCCAGTGCACTTGGTCTCTTGCTTGATGCTCACTCCTTCACTGCCCCACCCTTTTAATTTTTAATAATTCTCTCTCTCTCTCTCTCTCTCTCTCTCTCTCTCTCTCTCTCTCTCTCTCTCTCTCTCTGTGCAATTAATCCTAATTGCCTCAGTTTAGGTACGCTTTCCTCTAGCCGGCACTCCTGGGATTGGTGCGAGGTGCTGTCTATCACAGTCTGCTCTGTTTTCATTGGGCGCTCTACCGGGTGAAGGTTCCATCCCATTGATCTTGGGAGCAGTGCTTTAGTAGTGACTCCACCGGGTCTTGGTAGCTGCACTGTAGTGTGTCCGTGTGCGTGGGTTTGTGTGTGTGTGTGTCTGATCTCATATCTCCTCCTCCTGTTCCTCCTCATCAGTGTGTCAGCTGCAGAAGTGAGCTCCGGCGCCCAGGACCTGGTTCCCAGGTGCGAGTCCGAAACAAACAGCTATACTGTGACTCCTGCTACGGACGACTCAGAGGTGAGCAGCATTTTTGTGTTTGCTGTATTGTCATTCTTTTTTCCCTCTTTTTCGTTCAACTTTTTGTTTTCATGTGGTTTTTTTATGGGTAGCTGAGGGTGTGTTGGTCAGGTGGGAAGGTGAGGAGGGGGGGGTGGAGTGGGGGTTAGGGCAGAATTGTTTGATGCTGTGTGTTCTTTCCTTGCATTCAAAATAAAATAAAAATTGATTTACAAAAAAAGCGGTACACCAGCAGGGGCCCAGCAATCTCTCAGAGATTGCAGTTACATGCAAGGGATATTACAGTTTCAGGATCTTGTTTCTTATGTGGTTTAAAACAATTCCAACCTATTTTTTAAACATGTGTGGAAGAGTGTTGTGCTACCGAAATAGCCACGGACTATGGTCACATTCTGAATTCAGCAGTAAAGAATTTACATGACTCGTGACTGAGTACTGCCAATATTCTGTTTAAAAGCAGAATATTCCCTTCATGTAATTCAGCTATGAAAATTCCCAATTTCAGTCGTGATACTAGAATGTGTATCCATAGAACTTTTCCTTTGTACTTTACAGCCCGCCCTGCCCCCAAGTGACCAGAATAAACCCGAACCAGGAAATGACCTTCTCTACTGATCTGTGATGTTCTGATTGATGATGTGGACCAAGATCAGAGTTCTGAACATGATCATCATACCCCTGCCTCTTTAGTAAGACGTCCCCTTAAAACAGACACGCACACACGTACACACACACATGCTTGTTAATTTTGGCAGTGGGTAGATGTGTTCAGTGAAATGTTCTTTGCTCACATAGCCAGTAAGTCTTTTTGTCTATGGCTTTTTGTATTGTTGAGAAGAACTTTGTTTATGACCTGATGAGAATGTGTCTGCCTATACTGTATGTCCAGTTTGTCTGTCCAATGGATACATGTGTCTGTCTGACTTTGACTGGGGATGAATTGAATTGCCTTGTGTTTTACATGTACATGTATGTGAATGTATGAAGTTTGGGTATTCCATTGACATAGCTTCTTTCCTCTGAAATGCTTAATATATATCACATATTTAAGTATATTTAAATGCACTTGATAGTAGGTTTGATGCACTTTTTTAATCTATCACATGATCTAATTCTTGAACTTAGGGAAGTGAAAAGTCTTGTATCATTTGGGCATTGGAACGGGGAAAGATTAGTGTATTTTCAGACTTTAACATTTGAGAATTATTTGTAAATAAAATGATTAAATAATAAAATAAGTTTTACTGAGACCTTGAGAATCGGTTTCATGTTTGACTTTTGACATGGATGGGGCTGTTTGACTTTTTTGCTGACTTAAAACGCACACACACTAGTCAGATCACACATGATGGTTTAATAATGGTAGAGAAATTATAGCAAACATGCGCAGCAGATCCCGTTGGCAACAGACTATTAGCTGCTAATAGTTGCATGATGCATGGTGTATGACACGATTCTGATAATCAACAAAACAATTTGAAAGGGGGAAAATGACGTTTTGTTTGGCATTCATCACACTGTACAAGATTTGTTGACAAGGTCATTATATCCAAAGGCGATCCCAGTCACATGGGCCTCTTGACTGGAACACACAAAACAAATGGACAAAGACTAGAGATCACTCGACCACTGACGCTCTCTACACATAGGAAATGTCTCAGCCCAGCCAGCGATGTCACTTCCTCCTCTGGAATTCTCTCGTCAGGGCTTCCAACTGTGGAAGAAAACAGAAATTGCATTCAAAATCAAGACCGCTTGGATATCACACACACACACACCATACCTCCGCCCATGCATGTGTCTAAGATGTGAGTGGATACGTCAAGCGTTTGAATGTGAGCGAGAAGAATCTTTGAGTGAATTTGAGATTTCCATCTGATTTAACAGATTTGTGTGAGGCGTCATCACATTGATGGGTGATTAAGGTGCAGATAAGATCTAACAATGATACAGAGAGAGTATGTGTGTGTGTGAGGGTAGAGATAGGGTAATGGTGAGACAGCCACAGGTTTCCACAGGTGAGTCTCACCAGGATGCTCTTGAGTAGGTTCCTCCTCTGGGGCCGCAGGTAGCTGCACTCTCCTGCCTCACACAACTTAATCTCCTCCGAGACCTGGACACACACACACAGTTTATTCTCCTAGGTTTACACACCAACATGCTGTTTTTTGTTTTCCTGTATATCTACAATCTTTAACTCATCCTAGATTTATGCAGAGACGGCCCCAATTTAGGTTCTCCAAACAACACAGAATAATCTGCACGGCTGATGTATTCTGCCCTGCTAAAGCAAAGTGCAGTAACTACGGCAACATTTAAACTGAGTAAAATGCCTTCAAAGCCTTAGTACAAAAATTAGTTTGGATATTGTAGTTACTGCAAATTGAACATAGCAATATCTCTTAACGGGATACCATTTTCAGTCTAAACTCTATTTCGACAATATATGTAGTTGCTGCACTTTGCCTTTGGGGCACAAAATCTGTCAATTTCACGGATTGTGCGAAAATACAGTGCCCCTGGTCACGGAAGTGTTTTCCGTGACGGACTCAGGGAAAACACAGCCTTTTTCTGCCTTAAAATAGTATTTGTTAATCCTGCTTCACTTCAGAGTGGAACTGGTGCAGTGGAAAGGGCCCATTGTTCCCACCCACCTGTGCTGAGTTGAAGGTGTCCACATCCCTCTTGCCTCCTGGGTACCATCCGTGAGACCAGTGCTGAGCCCCAGACAGCTCTACACCCAGGAACAGGAGCACGGCTGCCAGCAGGACCCACCTGTACCCACACACCATCACTGGAGCTCTGGACACACACACACACACACACACACACACACACACACACACACACACACACACCGCAATAGTTGTCTTCTTCATTCATGTGATGACACTCTCAACATCACTGGAGATCCGCACACACACACTGAAACAATTTCTGTTCGCTTCCACCCCCCATCCCTCAAATACAATCTCTTCATGTGATTGCGTAGAATCTACTGCACACTGCACACATTACTCACACAGAAGAATTTTGACGGAGAGAGAAATGTCTTACTATTATTACTATGTTTCAGTATGTGCATTGCATATACACCATCACAGGCATAGGTGTGCACAGATAGTGACGAGATTTTGCTAAAGCACCTGTTCATTTGCCCTACTGTACAAAAATGCCCTTTTTGAAAGTTTTTTTTTTAGTCACAATGTAAGTCTACTGTGGTCCATGCTGAAATGATCATCTACAAATTCTTGATGATCAAAAGGCTGTGACAATAATACACAAACATACTATACCTCTGTACCACCTGCCCCCGAAAATGTCTGTCCACGACACTGACCAAAAAAGCAGTTTAATATGAATACCTGCTGTGGCATTGCCGTGTGTTTTGCTCAGAAGGGCATTATACAGCCATCACACATGATTTTTTTTCCCAGATATTTCCATTGTAACTATTACGATTATTGTACAGGCTGAGCTTTCCACTTAGAAAAAAGGATTTCCCAATCATTAGAAATTGCCATTCACATCTATGAATGTGATTATATTTACCAAATCCACTGAATTGGATTTAATTTAATACAAATAATGGTGGTAAATGTACAGTAATGAATACATTCCCTATTCAGTGCCTCAAAAATACACATCTGTCAAATGAGACAGCAAAAACGTACAACAAATATGTGTACAGTAAATGATGCAGTACTCAACATCTGGGAAGAGGATATTAAATTAAGCAGAATGGTTCCACAACTCACAGTGGCTCCACATTGTCTGACCATTTCCTTTATGCTTGAATTTAAATTATACACTGTAACTGCTAAAAGTGGTTATAAAAAGAAAAATCTTACAAACATTATCAATAGATCAAGAAAAATAACTATTACATTCTTCCCCTTCTATTTTTTTATCAAATGTGTGTAAGATAAAGTTATTAAAATTTCTTACGCTTATGCTGGAATTTCAATTATACACTGTAACTGCTAAAAGTGGTTATAAAGAGAAAAATCTTACAAACATTATCAATAGATCAAGAAAATAACTATTACATTCTTCCCCTTCTAATTTTTTTTTCAAATGTGTGTAAGATAAAGTTATTAAAATTTCTTACGTATTTGTAGTTGAAGGACTTTCCTCAGCCTTTCTCTCTGTGGCAGATATTGTTGTGTGGGCACACCTAAAACAAACTCTTCTTCCGTTGAGAAACTCTTCTTCAGAATCTACTCTCTTTCTACTCGTTCTTTCTCTCACTCCCTTCTCTCTTTCTGTCTATTTCTTTTGCTGTCTCGATGTGTCCCTTATCTGTTTCTCCTACTGTTTCAATGTCCACCTTCTCGTCTTCTCGTCTCAGGTGCTGTTGGCTCGTATTGTCATTTGAAGATGTGGAAGTGGTGTGCTGGCATCTGATCACTCCTCTGTTCCTCCTCTCGCTCCTGTCTCCTAATTTATGTTCCCCCAGGATCCGGCTTCATCACGCACTCCCTACCCCACCCTCCTCCTCCTCACCCTTAATGGTGAATGGTGTACACAAATGCACATACGCACACGTCCTCATGCCCATCCTCTTCCTCTGACATGTATATCACGCACACACACACACACACACACCATCCTCTTCCGCTTCCTCATCCTCTCTGTATGTCATTCACACAAACACACACACAAGCGCGCGTGCACAGAGACACATTCTTCCTCATCTCCATCCTCTTCCTCTCTGTATGTCAGACTCCAGTGTCGGCAGAGTCTGGGCTGTGGTGGGCTTGGGTAAGGTCTTGTCCCACACACGCACACACACACACACACACACACACATGTGCGTGCGCGCACGCACACACGCGCACACACACACACACACACACACACACACACACACACACACACACACACACTCTTCCTCATCTCCATCCTCATCCCCTCAATATGTCAGCATCATCAGCGTCAGGGCTGGAGTGAGGTGGGGGGTGGTGGTGGTGAGGGGCTGTCTGGTCTTTGTCCTACGTTGTGCTGTGCGTAAGAGCGGCTCAATTCCAATTATCATCTCCAAACAGCCGTGATCCGCGCGTGCCCCCACCCTGTGGACTCGCAAGTCCCAGCCTGACCCAACAGAGGACACACACACACACACGCACACACACACACACACACACACACACACACACACACACACACACACACACACACACGCACACACACACACACACGTCCCAGTCTGACCCAACACAGTGGCCCAGAGGAGATGGACATGACTCATCCCATTAACCCCTAGCTAGCAGGAGATGGTGTGGACAAGGTGGCTAGTTACGGAGATGTGGGTAAGATTTGGACACAATGAGAGATGAGAGTGGAGGGAGCAGCGTTGAAAACCAAGTACAGTGTAAGATAAGATAACATTTTGCTGTCTGTTACATGTGTCACAGAAAAAATGCTCAGACATGGGTGCAGTCATGAATTACCATTCACACAAAAAACTTTTGGTAATATTTAAAACAACAATAAGAACACCAGGATACTATGGCGGTAACATGAAACTGTGTGGTAACGGGAGGAATGTTTTAGAAGAGATTCTTCTCACATTCAATATTCTGTGGAATATCAATTCATTCTTAGCCATATACGTCACTCATCACATGTGAAGGTCACCTTTTACACAGTGGACAAGACAGTATTTGTCAATATGAATCATACAGACAGTTTCTCTTTTCTGCATCTTAAAAGTTGTCATAATGATCAAATCAACAGCCCTGATCCCATCCAAAGGCACACCACATGATACATGAATGTAATCAAAGAAAGGAGAAATTTATTGGAAAACATTTCCTCCAGAATATTTCAAAGGACAAAACAATTCTCATTAAGGCCCATGTTGGGTCCCATTGATCTCTTGGAAAATTGGAATTCTTTGAAGAGATTGAAAATGGCGTCTTCGCTGCACTGTCTTGAACGTCTTACTCAGAGAGATGTGTCGGCGTTTAATATTTTATTCACACCTGTTAGGAAGGGCTAAAAGGGTCATCTGAACAACCTCGTGTCTCATCTGTTCCGGAAGGATCTGGCCGGCAGGGTCTCCCGTCCTCCTTGTTTTCTTGTGTCAATCAGGTGTGTGGACACAGACGTAAGCAGGGGACCCAGGGGACATGGAAGGAGGGCGAAAGCAAACACCACACACACACACATAAGCACACACACAAAAACACACACACACACAGAAGCACACACACAAAGACACACACACACACACACACACACACACACACACACACACACACACACACGATCTAACAGGTGCACATTGAGGAGTGCAGATGAGCTAGAAAATTGGTGTGTGCGGGCGTGTGTGTGTGTGTGTGCGGGCGTGTGTGTGTGTGCGCGTGCGTGCGTGCGCGCACGAGTGCATATGTGCATGCTTGCATTTGTATGGAGGATGGTGTGTGTGTATGTTGCGTGTGGGCGGCTTGAGGTGCAGGCGCATGCAGGCTGCAGAGGTGAGCGTGGCCTAATTGGTGAGTTTAAATGCTCTGTGTGTAACACTATGGCTTTGGTTTGCGTGCATATAAAGCAGAATGTGACTGCAGACAAATTGGTCAGGTTAAAAAAGAAAAGAGTAGATAGATATATCCGTGTATCACTGAATGCCCTGGTCTTCTTGACTTCTTAACAGAGGGCAAGGAGTAGGTGGACTAGGAACAAGAGGTGATGACCTCCACTAAATACACACAAAACACACACACACACATGCACACACAGACATATGCATAAAAAAATTTGGAAATGGAAAAATACGAACTCATGCCCTCTTTCTATGATCCATATAGCCGAAATGTTGGAGGATGAAGGAAAGCCTGGAGAAAGCGGTTATTAGTGAACCTAAATTATAATCGATCTCTGTCTCTAGAATCGATCTCTGATTGTCTGATAATTTCAGATTTCGTTCTCCGCAACAGCTAGTATTCAACAACCAGATGACCTAATTTACAGTTAAACAGTCAATTACCTGGTGGAATTGGACAGGTAAAACCAGGTGATTTAGAATATGTGGTACTGGATTGTAACTAATGAATCTAGGTTGTCCATCACTGATGGGTTGTCAAACACTTTTATTTGAACGAATACCTATCCATTTCAGTTGAATTAGTAATAATTGTATGCATTTGAGGGCTTGATGGAAGTGCCTGTTTTCAGCCCTTCGCAGAGGAGGAGAATCATCTCCTCGTTAGTAACGACACTCTTTCAGCTGAACTCAGCTAATGGGTCCAGCCTCTGATTGGCTGGCACCTTTAGCTTTCCCTTTAAATTGCCCATTGCAACTTCTGTTGTTGTGTAGGTCTTGTGGTTGAGCTGCCAGCAACTATGGAGTTTGGGTTGCTCCTGAGGTAATGTTTGAGCTTTTTTCTTTACTTTGTGTGCACTGTCATTCTATGGTATGGTTTGTAATGCTATTCCTTGACCATGGTGTGTATTGCACAAGTATCAGGTGATTTTGCTGATGTCTTTCCATCTTCCCCAATTTCAGGGTTCTGATTGCCTCTGCTGTGCTGTGCAGTGTGCATTGTTTTCCAGCCAAAGGTGAGACATTTAAAACTTAATTACTAACTCCTGGTGTGCATTTTTATGATTTGCATTGAAATGGTTTCATATATGATTTATTTCTTAAAGGACGTGATGACCAACAACCCCAATCTCGTCAAGATGAAATGACCACTGAGTTTGACCCAGGCTTCAACGCCTGGTTGCAGGAGCAGCTTGCTGCTGCCCAAGCTGAAGCTCAAGTAGTTGCCTCTGAACCTATGAGTACTCAGATGCCTCCTGGTTCTGGGCCAGAAGATATGGGGTATGACCCAAGAATCTTTGAGCCCCTTCCTCTAGAATTTGGTGAAGGTGATCAGAAAAGCTCTATGGAGCCAGCAGATACTGATATGACGACGATGCTGTTTGAAGAGCCCAGTGCAGTGTATTATCCACCAGAGCCAGTCTACAGGGCGGGTACAGTCATTCGCCGCCTGGCTACATCTGAACAGGGCAGGGAGGCATCCAGCTTCTTTGACAGCGGTCCCCTACACCGTGCTCCTGTTCCTCTGGCAGCTGCAAGCGTAGAACCTGAGGCCCATTCTAATGTGGGTCTACCTGGGATGGAACATGACGATGAGTTCTTCCAAATGTTCATCACTGGCCAGCTTCCTCCTGGAACCGTGACCCACTTCAGTTCTACCTACGAATCTGGAAGGAACGCCTGGACGGACATCGGCTTCGAGAGGTTCCCCTCTGCCCCTTCTGCATCCATGAATGGTCCAGTTGGCCAAAGCAAAGGGTCTCCTGTCTCAAAGGCTGGTTCTCAGGGTTCTCAAGATCCTCCTGCCAAGAAATTTTGGTGACCACGAGAATTTCCATGTAAGTGTTTTCCCCCTCCTTAATATTACTATTTAATAAGTATTGCGACAATTTTAACATTCTGTATCTTTCTGTTTCAGAAGCCACCTCCTCGACCCCAAGTTTTCCTTCCAAAAATGATTGAATAAATTTTTACTGATTTCAAATTGGTGTCTGTGCGCTCTTTGAGAATGGGTCTAATTCTAAAGAAGGCATTTCTTAGAAGCTTATCACATTCTTCATGATGGGGAGAAATAAATTAAGATATTGACATACTGTCATTTCAAGTGAGATGGTTGGGCATTGCCTTGGAAAGTTGGTTTCCATTGGCTTTTTTTCTTTTTTTTTTTTTTTTTTAAGTCAACTGTTCCAAATGGGTCAATTGAATTTTACAACACTACTATAAACCACATCCAGGTGTGTTGAATTTTTTTTTTTTTTTTTAATTTATGAAATGTTAATCGGTGCAAGAGTTTTTCTCTGAATAAGAAGTGCCTAACTTGTCAGCCCAGTTTTAGAAGTTTCATTAATGTTGCTTAAAACTCGTGCAGAATTTTTTTTTTTTTTTTTTTAGCTGACCCACTGCTAGGGAATGGGGCTAGTTTTTGCAATGACTGTCTACCTGTAATGTTTTTGGTCACTTGTGGAAAGCACCAACCACCATGTTCATCCTCTGCACTGAGCAGGAAGCAGGCCATCTGCTTTCATCCACTAAATCACACATGGATGCATTCATCCAATGAAATGTCAGATACAAGGTTCAAGTTTGGCTGTCATCCAGTCCTAAAGTGCACGTCTGCCATGCATGTGGGGGAAAAGCCGACAACCCCGTTTCTGCCAGCAACTTGGGTTCAACTCCTTTCACATCCCAGTACACACTAATACACAACCGTATCTCTTGCCATTTGTGAAATCCTTACGAAAAGAAAAAAAAACAGAACAAATCAACTATAAGCTTTGTGGTGCCGTCACGATATAGCCTTGTTTGACGTGGATGGGTGACGTAAGGGGAAATTGACAATTGGGGTAGTTTGGTTCTCGGGGGAAGAATAATGAGGGCGGACATCAACAATCAAGCGTGAGTGAAGGCAGAGAATTTAGAATACAGGGAGAAGGTTCACACTGATTGGTTCCCATTGTAGCCAGTTAGCTTTGCATGTATACTGCAGTTCCTATGGAGTGTCCACTAGTTGGCGAGCGCCGATAAGTCTTTCATGTGGGAAAATGTATGGAATACATAAGGGAGCACAAATGCTAAATACATTGCTAATGCAATTTCCAGTCACAAATCTCATCAACAAAATATGCCTGGTTAACACTATTGCTGGTGTTTAATGATAGGCTGTGTTGTCAAATCTTTAGTTTTACAGCAATGAAGAAGATTTCGACCTGTACTCGCTAGCATCCCGCTAATGTTTATGGGTTTGACCACTCATAAATTGAGTTTTGTGACCCAGTATATAATAATCTAGTGGCGCAAAATAATCGAAACGCTACTCAAACGAGGTCTTATTATTTCTAGCTTCGAGCTGAATATTAATATTTCAGGGCAAAAAATGATTTAAAAAAATAAAAAAATATAATAGTAGAAAACTCCATGGACATCAATTCATTTCGCACTTGTTCGGAGTAGGGTTAACCATTTGTGGCTAGTAGCTAGTTCAGTGAGTGAACACCCCCTGGTGAAGGGTAACTGGAAACGGGACTCAAGGTTAGGGTTAAGGTTAGGGACAACGTTGGAGGAAGGGAGAGATGACATGAAGCTGACAGGACGACAGGGCTCCCCTCCCGGAATGCACGCTGCTCAGGTGCTCGCTCTCTTTCACCCTTTCTCTCACCCACTCTCTCACTCTTGTAGCCTACGGACGACAGCGAGTGTTGCCCAACCGCGAAAAACGAGGCTATATCGTGACAGCACCACGAAGCATATAGTTGATTTTTTTTTTTTTTGCAAGACTGGACTCTAATACATGGTTTCTAAATTTTTGTTTTCCCCTGGCTGCACACAGCTCAACTTCTGATTGCTGGAAACTGCTGTCGGTCAAAAAATTAGCTCACATGGTTGGCTGCCAGTGTCTTTCCCCTCCTCACAACACAATGAGTGCGTCTTAATATGCGACCTTGCCTCCTCCACTCGCCTCCTCCACTTGCTTCTCGTCATGATTACATCACTGACAACAGCATTATATTTCAATATCTTGTAAAAGCTCAATTGTAGAGTCTTTTTCTCATTTGCAATTGGGATGGTGAATGAAAAACAGTCCCTCAAAAGTTGTTGTGGCTAGGCTGACAGCTGGGAAACTTTACATAAAGTAACAAAGTAAACAAAGTAAACAAACATAAAGTCAATGATAACTTTCCATGTGAGAAAATGTCAATGGCTTCTTAGACAGAGCCACTGTGTGATTTTCTGACATTCCACAATTAATTTGAACTGAATTAGTGATACTTGTTTGGATGTGATGAGATGATGGGAGTTAGCCTGAGTATCATCCTCCGTAGTGACCGCGCTAGCTCAATACTTTCGCTTGCTGACCACGGAGTCTGACCCTGCAGCCACCCCCGGCAGTTGGAAATTATCTCACTTAATGAGGGAATTAGCCTTTCGCAAAACCCCTCCCACAAACGGCCGCCAACCAATCTGAGCTCAGCAACGGTAACTAAGGAGTGTAGAACTTGTCGAGGTCCGTCAAAAACCTATGATTTCAGGGAGACATACAACGTGTGCCTATGGCACCGTCAGGGTCCGACACCATCTGAAGATTAATTAGGACCTCATTTTTTCACTTTCCCGAAGCAAAAACCTCAAGCGGACTGATAACAGGGATGGATTAAGCCATGTGAAGGCTATTAGCTCCAGGTGATCATATTTAAAATTAGCAGGCTAACTGTGCAATCGTCTTGTTTGCTAATATAGCCCCCTTCCCCCTTGCATTTAGCTGGCAGAAAACGTACCCTAAACAAATAATCAATGCATCGCTCAGACTTAAGGACAATATTATATGATATTATAGTATTGGATCCACGGCATTATGATTCAAATTTTATTGAGAAACTACTAGTTGCGTTGTTTAATATGCGCCAAATGCACAGCCCACGGAGCAGCCCCCACCCTCTCTCCTTCCCAGTTTGTGTCTGTGTATATGCGTCGAGTGTGACAGCAAAAAAAAGTAACACTGAAATGGGGCTGCGCTTGTTCCAACCTTGTTATGAAGATATTAACTGTCAACTAAAACCATTAAAGTGAACAGAAGAGAAACGCCCAGTGTGACTGCCCAAGAGCTGCGCAGTGTCAGTGCCGAAAACCCTTCAAAGGTCTTGGCGGACGGCAATGTCCCAGTTTACACCAAGCACTATCAAATGTCCTGGTTACAGATCACATCGCCATCATCAAGTTGTTGTATTTCAGTTGTAAGAGGGCTTGGGGAGGGGCTTAGACTATCAGCGAGCCTATTGGCTGTTCATATACTGAACGAATATCTGAATTCCAACTGCCAGGGGTGGCTGCAGGGTCAGACTCCGTGGTCAGCAAGCGAAAGTATTGAGCTAGCGCGGTCACTACGGAGGATGATACTCAGGCTAGATGGGAGTGCCTGTGTTCAGAACTTATCAAAGGAAGAAAGCATCTCCTCGTTAGTCACAACCCTCTTTCAGCTGAAGTCAGTTACTTAATCAAGTCTCTGATTGGCTAAACCCATCATCTTTCCCTTTAAATTGTCTAGTGCCACTTACACTGTTGTGTAGGGCTTGGGGTTCAGTTGTCAGCAACTATGGAGTTTGGGTTGCTTCTCAGGTAATTGTTGGCTTTTCTCTTCCTTGTGTGAACTGTCATTCTACAATGTGGTTTGTGATGCTATTCCTTGGTCATAAGTGTGTATTGTCCAACTGTCTGGTAATTTGGCTGATGCCATTCCATCTTCCCCACTTTCAGGGTTATTTTTGCCTCTGCTGTGCTGTGCAGTGTTCATTGTTTTCCAGCAAAAGGTAAGGTATTTAACCTTTTTTTTATTTTCTCACTCCAGGTGTGCATTTTCTGTTTTGAATCTGCTAAATATATGCTCTTTTTTTATTTAAGGATCTGATGGCCAACAACCCCAATCTCCTCAAATTGGAATGACCCCTGAGTTTGACCCAGATTTCAACGCCTGGTTGCAGGAGCAGCTTGCTGCTGCCCAAGCTGAAGCTCAAGTAGTTGCCTCTGAACCTATGAGTACTCAGATGCCTCCTGGTTCTGGGCCAGAAGATATGGGGTATGACCCAATAATCTTTGAGCCCCTCCCTCTAGAATTTGGTGAAGGTGATCAGAAAAGCTCTATGGAGCCAGCAGATACTGATACGACGACGATGCTGTTGGAAGAGCCCAGTGCAGTGTATTATCCACCAGAGCCAGTCTACAGGGCGGGTACAGTCATTCGCCGCCTGTCTACATCTGAACAGGG
This sequence comes from Engraulis encrasicolus, assembly GCF_034702125.1. Lineage (NCBI taxonomy): Eukaryota > Metazoa > Chordata > Actinopteri > Clupeiformes > Engraulidae > Engraulis > Engraulis encrasicolus. The sequence goes on along the minus strand of NC_085868.1, from coordinate 7,790,316 downwards.
CAGGGAGGCATCCAGCTTCTTTGACAGCGGGCCCCTACACCGTGCTCCTGTTCCTCTGGCAGCTGCAAGCGTAGAACCTGAGGCCCATTCTAATGTGGGTCTACCGGGGATGGAACATGACGATGAGTTCTTCCAAATGTTCATCACTGGCCAGCTTCCTCCTGGAACCGTGACCCACTTCAGTTCTACCTATGAATCTGGAAGGAACGCCTGGACGGATATTGGCTTCGAGAGGTTCCCCTCTGCCCCTTCTGCATCAATGAACAGTCCAGTTGGCCAAAGCAAAGGGGCCCCTGTCTCCAAGGCTGGATCTAAGGGTTCTCAAGATCCTCCTGCCAAGAAATTTTGGTGACTACATTATTTTCCATGTAAGCGTTCCCCTCCCTCCCCCTCCTTAATATTACCATTTTAAGCAGTGTTGCGACTGTTCTAACATGTGTATTTCTGTTTCAGAAGCCACCACCTCAACAAACTTTTCCTTCCAGAAATGATTTAATAAAATGTTTACTGATGTTAAATTGGTGTCTGTGCACTCTTTGAGAATGGGTCTTTAATTCTAAAGCCGGTTTTTCTTAAAAGCTTTTCATACTCATGAGGGGGAGAAATAAATTAAGATGTTGACATGCTGTCTTTCAGGTGCAATGGTTGGGTACTGCATCGCCTTTGCAAAGTTGGTTTCCATTGTCTTCTTTAAACAAAGAACTGGTCCAAATGGGTCAATTGAATTTTACAACACTACTATAAACCACATCCCAAGTCTTCTACTTTTTTAAAAAAATTCTATGCAATGTTAAATCAAATACTGCAAGAGTTTTTCTAGGATTAAAATGAAGTGCCTTACTTGCCAGCCCAGTTTTAGGAATGTCATTTAAATGTTGTTTAAACTTGTGCTAATCCTTTTTACTTGACCCAAGGCTACGGTATGGGGCTAGTTATTGCAATTACTGTCTACCTGTAATGTTTTGGGTCGCCTGTGGATAGCGCCAAATATGTTCATCCCCTGCACTGAGCAGGTCATCTACCTGCTGTCATCCACTAAATCACACATGGATGCATTCATCCAATGAAATTTCTGATACAAGGTTCAAGTTTGGCTTTCATCCAGTCCTTAAAGGGACAGTTTGGTCAATTTCAACATGCAGTTGTATTGCTCACGCTACCCTTGACTTGTCAGTGCCTGGTGATGCCACATTTTTCGGCTCAGCCCTTTCCGAGATATGAGCAATTCTAATGGGGGCAGCGTTTGTTTACATTTTTAAAAAATGAAACATAGGCCAACTCCAAATATTTTCCCAAAAGGTACTGCTGTTTGCTAGTTGTCTGCTGATGTTTTATAACCTTTTGGATGTTTTTGGGAATTAATAAAAATGTTTTTTTGAAATGTAAACAAAGAGCTGCCCCCATTACAATGACCAGGATCTCGGAAACGGCTGAAGAAGAAGAAAAAAAAATCCCAGGCACTGACAAGTCCAGGGTAGTGTGAGCATTACAACTGCATGTTGAAATTGACCAAACTGTCCCTTTAAGGGCACATCAGCCATGCATGTGGGGAAAACGCAACAACCCTGTTTCTGCCAGCAATTTGAGTTCAATGCCTTTCACATCCCAGTACACACTAACAAATGGGCTGTACATTTTTGTTTTCCCCTGGCTGCACACAACTAAACCTGATTGTTGGAAACTGCTGTCGGTCGAAAAATTTGCTCACATGGTTGGCTGCCAGTGTCATGCCCCTCCTCACAACACCGTCTCAATAAACAAAAAAAACATAGCACCTCATTGATGCTGTTCCTTGTTATTTTGCTAACACAGTAATCATTTATGGAATAGATTTGAGTCTGAGCAGAGTAAATGCTTTTAGAATGAACTACTTCGGATAGAACTTCGGATTAGAATGAACTACTTTGAGCGGTTAGGGCGTCAGACTTGCATCCCAGAGGTTGCCGGTTCGACTCCCGACCCACCAGGTTGGTGGGAGGAGTAATCAACCAGTGCTCCCCCATCCTCCTCCATGACTGAGGTACCCTGAGCATGGTACCGTCCCACCACACTGCTCCCCATGGGGCGCCACTGAGGGCTGCCCCCTTGCATTGAGGAATAAATGCAATTTCGTTGTGTGCAGTGTGCAGTGTTCACTTGTGTGCTGTGGAGTGCTGTGTCACAATGACAATGGGAGTTGGAGTTTCCCAATGGGCTTTCACTTTTCACTACTTTAGGTGGCCTTTAAAACTGACAAAGACCACATGGTTCCATTTCAGCTGTAGCATCTTTCCAAAGACTTTTCTGATCTATATCTTGGTGCTATACCATGACCACTCTGAAGAAGTTGGAGATCGAAAGGAGGTACTCTAATGCCGCATTCCCCAACGGTGGAAGATGGGATATTTCTGACCTCCTACTTGCTGAAATGCATTGGAACGCCTGTTGAAGCGGAATGTTCAAGTCACGAGCTGGGGCCAAATCGAAGCACCCCGACTTTGAAATTGTGACGTCAACACTGCAATGAATGATCGTGCACAGTGGTATGAATAGTTTAAGTTTGACTCGCTGATTGGAACGCTTTCAAGTGGGAGATAGCTGCCTCCTGGCATGCAGCATAAGAGGTTGGCTCAATTCCAAGTCTGGTTAACAAAAAGTCAATGATAACTTTCCATGTGAGAAAATGTCGATGGCTTCTCAGACAGAACCACTGTGTGAAATTTTGACATTCCACCAATTAATTTGAACTGAATTAGTGATACTTTGGATGTAATGAGATGATGGGAGTGCCTGTGGTCAGAACTTATCAAAGGAAGGAAGCATATCCTTGTTAGTCACAACCCTCTTTCAGCTGAAGTCAGTTACTTCATCAAGTCTCTGATTGGCTAAACCTTTCTCTTTCCCTTTAAATTGTTTAGTGCCACTTACATTGTTGTGTAGGGCTTGGGGTTCAGTTGTCAGCAACTATGGAGTTTGGGTCACTTCTCAGGTAATTGTTGGCTTTTCTCTTCTTTGTGTGAACTGTCATTCTACGATGTGGTTTGTGATGGTTGGTCATGGTGTGTATTGTCCAACTATCAGGTAATTTTGCTGATGCCATTCCATCTTCCACTTTCAGGGTTATTTTGGCCTCTGCTGTGCTGTGCAGTGTTCATTGTTTTCCAGCAAAAGGTTAGACATTTGAACCTTTTATTTTCTCATTCCAAGTGTGCATTTTCTGTCTTGAATCTGCTAAATATATGATCTCTTTATTTAAGGATTTGATGGCCAACAACCCCAATCTCGTCAAGATGAAATGACCCCTGAGTTTGACCCAGACTTCAACGGCTGGTTGCAGGAGCAGCTTGCTGCTGCCCAAGCTGAAGCTCAAGTAGTTGCCTCTAACCCTATGAGTACTCAGATGCCTCCTGGTTCTGGGCCAGAAGATATGGGGTATGACCCAACAATCTTTGAGCCCCTTCCTCTAGAATTTGGTGAAGGTGATCAGAAAAGCCCTATGGAGCCAGCAGATACTGATATGACGACGACGATGCTGTTGGAAGAGCCCAGTGCAGTGCATCATCCACCAGAGCAGTTCCCAGTCTACAGGGCGGGTACAGTCATTCGCCGCCTGGCTACTTCTGAGCAGGGCAGGGAGGCATCCAGCTTCTTTGACAGCGGGCCCATACACCGTGCTCCTGTTCCTCTGGCAGCTGCAAGCGTAGAACCTGAGGCCCATTCTAATGTGGGTCTACCTGGGATGGAACATGATGATGAGTTCTTCCAAATGTTCATCACCGGCCAGCTTCCTCCTGGAACCGTGACCCACTTCAGTTCTACCTATGAGTCTGGAAGGAACGCCTGGACGGACATTGGCTTTGAGAGGTTCCCCTCTGCCCCTTCTGTAGCCATGAATGGTCCAGTTGGCCAAGGCAAAGGGGCCCCTGGATCTAAGGGTTCTCAAGATCCTCCTGCCAAGAAATTTTGGTGACCACAAGAATTCCATGTAAGCTGGTTTCATTACTTGCAGTACATTATCTAGGCAGGGTTGCAAAGTAATCTAACCTGCTTTTGGTGACCATGACAATTTCCATGTAAGGTACCTTCATTAGTCTCACAGACTATATTATCCAGGAAGTGTTGTGAAATGTTTTGACATACCGTATTTTCTGTTTCAGAAGCGATCTCCTCGATCAAGTTTTCCTTCCAGAAACTATTTAATAAACTTCTACTGACTTCACATCAGTGTATGTGCTGTTTTTCTGAGAATAGTTCTCAAGCAAATGTTACTTTTACATTCCCCAGTCTTTTTGGTGACTTTAAATATTGGATTTCTATATGCTCGTTTCAATAATGGTTCTGAATATCGCCTCAGAACCCCTGAGGTTTTCTGACATGTATATTTTGCATTATTCTATAGTGTAAAATTGCATTGACCTTTCTGGGTTGAACCTGACTTTTTTTTTTTTTTTTCCTTCTCCCCACAGTAACTGAACATTTATTTTGAGATTCAAGCTTATGTTGTCATTTTAGGGTTAGAGCTACTGATGGGGTGACCAAAATTTGCTATTGTGGATTTAGTACGACGTGCATTCCTGCTGACTGGGGCTTGTGTTTTTTCAAATGCCTTGTTAAACAGTTTGCAACTTGGCGTCTAGTTTTTATATATCTGAATGGCACCCAGCCTTTTGTCATGGCTTAGCCACGGGTGCTGTCTTCTTGGGGTGATATATAGCTATTTTTCATATTTGGTATCACCACCTACTGAAATGTTTGAATGGTGGCGATCTGATGAGAAGAAGTGGTCCTAACTATGACTACTTCATTAAGCAAAAAACATTGCATTCCAGCTTAAAACAATGGCATGGTTCAATAAATTCACCCTGGGTTAATTGGGATAACTTTAGAAAATACCCATGGCTGAGTTTTATATTTTTGGAGCCAAGCAAATAACCTGGTCCTACCTGACGATGACGTTGTTCGGGGACGCGCATTGTCTTCCAGCCCAACCACAGACCTATATGCATGAACGGCCATCCGGGTACTTTGCTTGTGAACGTGCATTACGCCCCTTTGTTGGGGAAACAAGCCGAATGTCTTAACTTGCATGCTACATTATTTGAACAACCGGCAACACGCCACGTTTTCGTTTATTCTTTCCCCAACACCATCAATTCACTTGCATTGGCTTTTCCCCCAATCTTTTCCCCGAAAAAAGGGTGTAACACACATGGAAAACGTCACGCCGTTCATGCGTATATTCATTTACGTGCCCAACACTAAACTCATGCATGCGCTGAGAGCAATGGCGCACCCACCGATCGTCATGTGCGAATTGGTATCGAATATAATGTGAATTTGTGAAAATGGCGAGAAGGAAGTGCCTTGCTAATCGGCGAAACCAGAGAGAGTTTATGGGTAATACGAGAGAGGAATCTCGCTACTTTTTCCGGGTGGTACTGTCCACTAAGTGGCGCCATCCAGACAGCGCAGAGGAGCGCCAAGGAGCGCAGAGGCTGTTGAAATGAATGGGGTTGCATGGAGCTCAACCACGATGCTGCCATTGCTTTGGGAGAGAATTGGTATCATCGTTTCATTTTATTTTTCCAAAAGGCAGGATAGATTATCCTTTCAAACAGCAGTTAGTTTGAATGTTTAAACTTGCTGGATCTTTGTAAAATACGTCTTTATTGTCAATATGACGTCACGAGTGGCTTCACACACTGCGTTTAGATTGGTCGGCCGGCTGCATTGCTGTGATCACGACGACCGTAAAGCAATTTTGTTAGCAAGATGCTAGCGGAGCCTGACTCATAAATGCCAACGCTGTAGGAAATCAGAAGGACATAATTCCCAGGTTATTGTACATTTCATTGAAATTCACATTGGTTTCTCAGAACTTACAGTAATATTGTCAAGTTTCAGCAGACAGCGAGCACAATTGTCAGTTATTAGCGCCAGCCTTATGAGCTCTGCTGTCTCGACAGCGCTCCCTAGGTGAACTGCAGGCACGGGTTTGAGGGCGAGATTCAACACTGTATGTAAACCCACTGTGGCGAAACTAACCAGCCAAATCCTGACCCCCTGACTTGTATATACCCCGCCCCGTGATTCTGATTGGACAGGCTGTGAAATTTCTGATTCTGTTCGGGCTTGTCTAAGATTTCTAGACCCTCGTGCGAGCTCACAAAGTTTAGCGGAAATGCACAAAGGGTCTGCGTGAGGGCCAGGCTACCACGCAAATGCTTAAAAAGTAGCCCCAGATGACTTTGGTTCTGTCGACCAACATAGACGAAGCACGTGAGCGAGAACTTGTCACGATGTGGGTGTTATTAAATACAGTACATAAATACATAAGGAGTGGTGGGACAGGCAGTGAGGAGGAGCTGAAGTGGGGACCTGCGCAAAATTTGGGGTTCTCATGAGCTGTATGCCAAAATCATCAATATTAAAACAATACAATCCTGAAATATTTCAGTTGGTGTGCAACGCATCTAAAACATATGAAAGTTTATTTTTTATCATTACATTATGGGGAAAGAATGAACTTTAACACAATATGCTAATTATTTGAGAAGGACCTGTGTACACGTGAGTGAGTTGTTGACCAACCAGTTCATGGGCGCGTGACCTCGGAGGCAGTCTGCAGGCGAGCGTTGAAGGGGATAAGCAACTGCAGAGGTTGCAAGATCTGACTGCAGTCGCATTCATCCCGCGATAGTTTGACACCATGTGACATGTCACCTCGTCGACACAACATCACAGAAATTTTGAAGTTTGACAGGAAATCTAACCGTCATGCAACTTTTTGAGCCAGAATGCATTGCTGTCTAAATGCAGGTACAGCCGTTGCGATATCTCGATCGCACCTAGTGATTCTAAAGGGGGATTCATACTTGGCGTGACTGGCGCTAGCCTCCTTCATACTTCACTCGCGACCTCACTCGCGACCTCACTCGCGCCGTCACGTGACCCAAAATGATGTCACACGCCGTGGCGCGAGCTGCCGTGGCGCGACGTCGTGCACCCCACATTTTTTGTAACTTGTCGTGCGCCACCAGCGACCATGCAGGTAGGCAGACAAAGCAGGAGTTGCGAAGAGAGGCTACAACTACTGTAGGCTACTACAGAATGGATCCTGCATCATTTTGAGGATAATAAAATGTCCTAGAGAGTTATTTTATCTTCTCTCTTAAATGTTGTTCAGTGAAACAATTGTTTACTTTGTTCAGAAGCACGTTGTGTTCGGCGATCTATTTATAAATTCTGCCGCCAGAACAATGCTCTCACATGGTCTTGGAATGATCTGGCAATGTAGGCTACAACAAAAAATATATGTTTCAATGTGGTAAGTCACAAGTCAGACGTTCAGTAGCCCTACAGCAGCCGTGTTTGGCTTTCTATTTTATACATCCGTAGAACTCACGCTGCGAGTTGCGAAAGATACTGCCGTTTCTCTCATGAACAGCAGAGGGCACTTCCGACAATGCGAGTGAGGGCGCTTTTGAAGTATGAATAGTCTGGCGCAAGTGATGACGTCATTAATGGTTCTCGCGCCAAACGCGCCAAAGTGCGCACGTGAAGTATGCAGAGCCCTTTAGTGTCTATGACATCACACACTTAGCAGAATGCTAGCGCGTTGTGGGCAACAAAAACTCCCCCTGTAAATATTCAAACGGACATATGTACTTTTTAAGTTAAACTTTTTATGTTCAACCCTTGTTGAGGTCTCCAGAGCGACATTCAAATCGGAAAGCTCTTGAGGAGATTTCTGTGAAATTGAATGATCATTTTAAGGATCTAGCTCCACTGGGCCCCATTCATTTTGGTCTCTGCCGAGGCCCCTAGTGGAATTCTGGTGGAACTGCAGCCAAAAAGCCAGTATAATGGGGCTTAATACGGAGTGCCAAGGCTTTTCTAAAAGGGCTGTGTTGTGCTCAAGTTCGGTCTCCTAATGGGTGTTGTCCTATCCTTCTTCTCTTTCTGTGGTGTTTGGTGGTGGCTAGCATAAAATGTGTGCTACCGCCATCCACAGCTGATAGGGAACTCCATTTAATCTCAACCTCTCACCCAACGTCACATGGATCTCGAAAAATTACAATCCTGAAGTAGGCCTATCTTACTCTAATAGACGCTCTTTGGCTGTAGCACTCAGGGAATCGACATTAATCATTTTCAATGATTAAAGTAGACTGACTTGTGTCTCTGTCTTGACCCGGACTCTCATCTTTTTGGACTCTGTCGCATCTCAGACTCTAACCTCTTTGGACTCGCTCTTCACCTGGACTCTACAAAAGTGGTCTTGACTTTAGCCCTGCAGTTGATGGATATTGTTATTACATTGCAGAAACTTGACTGTTGCAATGTGGCTTGATGGGAAACTATCAGATCAAGTCAAGTCAAGTCAAGTTTATTGTCAATTTCTTTACATGCACTGGTCATACAAAGAATTTGAAATTGCGTTTCTTGCTCTCCCATGCAGACATAGACTAATCTAGGTAAGGACATAGACAGTATAGACATAGACAGTACTCATACATGGACATAGACAGTATGGACGTAGACATTGCTCATACAGACATTTAAAGTGCAAGACTGGACAACAGAAGACTTGTAGAGAACATACATTAAAGAGGAGGTATTTTGTTGTTCTTTTTTTCTAAAAGTCCTTTATAGCGTTCTGACATAGTAATAGTACATTTGAAGAAATAAATAATTAAAAAAAGGTTTTTATTAAATACACCAGCAGCAGTATGTGTGTGTGTGTGTTTTGTAATGTGTTTTGTGTGCGTGTGTGCGTGTGTGTGTGTGTGTGTGTGTGTGTGTGTGTGTGTGTGTGTGTGTGTGTGTGTGTGTGTGTGTTTAGTGCAGGTAGAAAGTGCGGTGTGCGTCTGTGTGTGTGTACCTGTGTATGTGTGTGTGTGTGTGTGTGTGTGTGTGTGTGTATGTGTGTGAGTATGAGTTGTGTGTCAGTGTGTGTATGTTTGGGTTTAGTGCAGAAAGTGCAGTGTGCTTGTGTGTGTGTGTGTGTGTGTGTGTGTGTGTGTGTGTGTGTGTGTGGTGTGTGTGTGTGTGTGTGTGAGTGTGTGTGTGTGTGTGCATGTGTATGTTTTGAGTTAGTGCAGGTTGAAAGTTCAGTCACAGATGTAGTAGTGCAGGTGGAATGTTCAGTCGCAGATATGGTGGTGGGGATGAGGGGGGGGAGCGTTGTCAGTGGCCTGGCTGGCTATAGGGCTGACAGTGAAGGGAGAGTGGGTTGAGTGTTCAGTATCTTGATTGCTTGATGCATCGTGCTGCTTGCAAGCCTGGTGGTACGGGAACGGAGGCGCCTGTACCTCTTTCCAGAGGGCAGGAGGCTGAACAGTTTGTGTGCAGGGTGGCTTGTGTCTTTGATGATCATCAAGTGCTTTTCGGTGAGGCGTGCGGTGTAAATGTCCTGCAGGGAGGGGAGTGGTACTCCAATGATCTTCTTCGCTGTGTTCACAACACGCTGGAGTGTCTTCCTGTTTTTCTCCGTGCAGCTTCCTCCCCACACTGTGATGCAGCTGGACACGACGCTCTCTATGGTTCCTCTGTAGAATGTTGTCATGTCATGATGGAGGGTGTAGCACTTGCCTTCTTTAGTTTGCGCAAGAAGTAGAGACGCTGATGGGCCTTCTTCGCCAGTGATGTAGTGTTGGTGGTCCAAGAGAGGTCGTCGCTGATGTGCACTCCAAGGAACTTGGTGCTGCTCACTCTCTCCACAGCATCACCGTCGATGGTCAGTGGTGGCAGTTGTTTTTGGACCCTCTGAAAGTTGACAACAATCTCCTTGGTCTTGTTGACATTCAGCAGGAGGTTGTTGTCTTTGCACCATCTGGCCACAGTCTACTTCTTCTCTGTAGGGGGTCTCATCGCCCTTAGTGATGAGGCCCACCAGTGTTGTATCATCCGCAAACTTCACTAGATGGTTAGTGCTGTGGGTCGTTGTGCAGTCATGTGTCAGCAGCGTGAACAGCAGGGGGCTGAGAACACAACCTTGCGGAGCCCCCGTGCTCAGGGTCAGGGTGCTTGAGGTGTTATTCCCTACCCGTACTGCTTGTGGTCTCTGCATCAGGAAGTCCAGCAGCCAGTTGCAGAGGGAGGTGCTGAAACCTAGTTTGTCCAGTTTTCTGATGAGTTGTTGTGGTATTATGGTATTGAATGCTGAGCTGAAGTCAATGAACAGCATTCTCACATATGAGTCTTTATTGTCCAAGTGGGTGAGGGCTGGATGGAGGGCAGAGCAGATTGCATCCTCCGTGGATCGCTTGGCTCGGTATGCGAACTGGTAGGGGTCCAGGGTGGGGGGTAGGGTGGCTTTGATGTGTGACAGGACTAGCCGTTCGAAGCACTTCATGATTATGGCCGTCAGTGCTACAGGACGGTAGTCATTGAAGCATGATGGTGATGATTTCTTCGGCACGGGTATGATGGTAGCAGCTTTGAAAAGTGATGGGATGACTGCTTGCTCCAGAGAGATGTTAAAGATGTCTGTGAAGACATCCTTCAGCTCTTCTGCACAATCCTTCAACACTCGGCCAGGTATGTTGTCTGGGCCAGCTGCTTTGCGTGGGTTGATGGTGGCCAGTGTCCTCTTCACACTGGCAGAGGACAGGTACAGGGGTTGATCATGGGGGGGAGGGGGAGTTTTTTGTGGATGAGTGTCATTTTGTGCTTCAAAACGGGCAAAGAAACTGTTCAGGTCGTTTTAGCAGAGAGGTGTTGTTGTCACAGCTTTCGTGGTGCGGGCTTTATAGTCCGTGATGGCCTGTATGCCCTGCCACAGGCTCTGTGCATCTCTGCTGTCTTTGAAGTGTGTTGTTATTTTGTCCGAGTATTCCTTTTTTGCTTTCCTGAATGCCCTGGGACAGGTTTGCTCTTGCTGCTTTTAGGCCAGCTACGTCTCCTGCTCTGAAGGCTTTGTCTCTGGCCCTCAGCAGTCTGTGAACGTCTCCTGTGAACCATGGCTTCTGGTTGGCTCTGGTGGTGATGCGTTTTATTTCTGTAACATCATCAATGCATTTTGTGATGTAGGAGGTCACAGTGTCTGTGTACTCCTCAATGTCAATGTGGTTGCTGTGGGTGGCAGCTGTTTTGAACATGTCCCAATCTGTGGTTTCAAAGCAGTCTTGTAGTCGTGACACGGATCCCTCTGGCCATTTTCTCACCTCCTTCAGAGCTGGTTTGGTGAGTTTTACCTTTTGTCTGTAGGCTGGCAGTAGCAGAATCGTTAGGTGGTCTGATAGGCCGATGTGGGGGATGGGCTTTGCCTTGTATGCTCCTTGTTTTGGGGTATAAACAAAGTCCAGGGTGTTTTGTCCTCTTGTTGGAAAGTTAACATGTTGGTGAAATTTTGGAAGAACTGTTTTGAGATTTCCGTGGTTGAAATCTCCCATGACCACTGTGAAGGCATCTGGGTGTGCATCTTGTTGTTCACTGATTCCCCGATGCAGCTCGTTCAGTGCCTCGCTTCTGGCGCTGGTGGTATTGCTAGGAGCGAGGTAAACTGCGACCAGTAGAATGGCGGATATTTCTCTTGGTAGATAGAAGGGTCGGCACTTGATGATCATGAACTCCCATAGCACCATAGCACCATAGCACCTTTCAAATGTCCATCTGTGCATTACAGAGGTGGGAACATAGCGCCTTTCAAATGATTCTAAATTAAGTACTACCACTTATTCATTGTTGCATTATTTGTTTTGAACTATACCAGTTAGAGATGTGAAAATCTTGAGGAAAAAATATTTGCTATTAAGGAGAGTTCTAATTCTTACTCGCACAAGACTTCTGGAATTTGTACTATTGGGCAATAATAAAAGTCATATAACATTGCAAACATTACACTACATGTACACATTCACACACATAATCAGAAAGAGTCACTTGATAAAATCTCAAGCACTTTTATTAGAGTTCAACAATATCTTGCTTAGAAAGGCCATGAGGCACGATATAATTATATATAAATTTTAAATCATATATATAATTATATATACATATATATTCAAATTTGGAATAACAAAACACTAGAAAACAGATGCAAATAAAAAAAACATACAATTTTAAGACAATAATACCAAATAAGAAAAAAAGCAGAAAAAATAATTAAAAATCAAAATAACAAAAAAGAACCGAAGCAACCAAGCGCTGTAGAAGACGTGAAACTGGTCCCAGTACAGTTGAAAACACGCGTCAGAGAAGAAGAGAAGGAACCAATCACAGGCTGTACAGACAGGAAACAGGAAGGAGATTTAAATTAGCTTACAGTATGTACAGAGGGGCGGGGCAAATGGGGGAGGGGAGGGGAGAGGGGTGGGATCTAACGTGAGATCCAATCACAGTGGGTGTAGAAAGATGAGTGGCAGGAAGAGGAAGAGGGAGGGGATGATGAAGGCTACCTCAGATGATGGCTCAGGGAGAGGCCGGGTGGGAACGAACATCACAGTCTAAAAGGGAGGCAAAGGGTAGGTTGACGCATGCACGCACACACACACACACACACACACACACACACACACACAGCTTCCCTCTCAGCCTGTGGGTTAAAGGACACATTTTAAATGGAGAAACAGTGGAATATCTTGAACGTTTGGAATCAAGTCTGAGTGGAGTTGAGTCAGTCTGCCTCTCCACAGAGGAACTCTCGGGCACAACATGGAATGGGAGGAAGTTCTGGAAAGGTCCGGATTATGGAACCTTGCTGGAGTTCTAAGCTGGACCACTGGACCAGAGTGTAACAGACGCTTCTGGATTCTAGACTTTGGTGCCGAACGGCCCAATGGAGTTCCAGCTTTGGGTCCAGAGATAGAGGGCCTAACTCAATATCTATCCCGTCGACTCCTTTTGCTTGTGGCCTCATGATGCAAGACAGGGCGTCATTGACAAAAGTTTTATTCAAAATGTCACAAAGGAGCAATTCGAAGGTTATTTTCTCATTTGCAATTGGGATGTTGAAAAGGCAAAAGTCCCCCAAAAGTTGTTGTCGTTTTCACCAAAGAGGCAGGGCATCAACAAAGCACGAGGCTATAAGCAAAAGGGGAGGACAGGAGGTTACATATTCAGTTGGACCCATGGAGAGAGCACTCCTGCTGTGGACAGCCAAACCATCATCAATTCATGTGTCCCAACCAATGGGCAAGAGGCTGTGGAAAGAAAACAAAGGTGTAGCTTGGTGCTATGTAGATTTAAGATTGGCACAGTGTAACCGTAACTTCAAACACGGTTGTGACATTGCATGGAATGACGTCACCCCTATAACATCCAGCCAATCACATTGTGTCTTTTTTTTTTAACCCCCAAGGTGGCAGCTGACACGTCACTGTCCTTCTTGGAAATAGCATAAGTCTGCCATCATGCACAGAATTCCCTGGACTTTAAAAAAAACAAAAACGAAACAGAAACAAACAAAAAAACGTTATACAAATTAACCACTAATGCGACAATTAGCCTTGGTGCGTGACAACTCAAACCGATGAGCTTCCTCTTGCAGCAAAGCAAACACAGTTACAATTCCAGATCAATATTCTCATTCATTTACAGGCTCATTCACTTGCATCAGGGTGGTGGTGGTGATGGGGAGATGTGGCGTTTGACAGGGCTGGACCGGTCATCTGGCATGCAGGGCATTTTCCTGAAGGGCTGACAGTCACCAGGGGCCGATGTTGTTTATATTTATATTGTTGTTTATGTTTGTTTCATTTTGGGTTTTTTTGTTGTTGAGGAGGCGGCCTATTGGTACATCTTTAATATAGACAATGGAGTGAGTCAAGCAAAATACAGGAAGAAAATGGCTTGGGTGTCTGGGAGGGACGAGTTTGAGCCAAAAATGCCCCATTTTTTGGTTCTAGTCCAGCCCTGACGTTTGCATTCCGCAACGGTCCCTGTGGAGCTTTGCTTTCAGCACTGCCCTTCCCCACCTCCTGTTAAACATTCTGGAACGCATCATTGTGACTCAACAGAGCATCATTCAAGCGGCTATTTCAGAAACCAAAACTCATTTGGGACTCAAAGACGAGCCTTTTCTGCTTTGTTTTACTGGGTAGAACAAAGTTGTAGCCCACTTCGACTTGGTATGATACGAGTTACATACCGGTATTTCACTTATCCGATTATCAGATCCCATCTCTATGTTCCGAACATTCTGGAACCCTGCATTAGGATGTCACAATGGCAGACATTCCAGTCCCGTCTGTCTGCTGCGACCATGCAGATATTAGAGCAACAGGTCAGGAAAGTCCCAACTAGAACCAGCCCACTGTCTGTGAGTAGTCCAACATGTGACTGGTGAATGCAGGTTTCCATGGCAACAAGCACAGTGGCAAAAAATAACAGACAAAAAAATGGCTGTCAAATAATCATGTGACCAGCGCAGACGTTTGGCGTGTTTCAGCTCTAGCCAACTGAAAGAAAACACCTTTGAACTTTACTATACCCACACATACACACTATGGTAACATGGTCACTGCCATCCGTTAAGGCGAGAGAGGCGTGTCAATTGACTACAATCACAATAAAAACAAATAATTCCTATGCTTGCTTACTAATGGTCTGGAAAATAAGAAAGTAAAGTAATCTATAGGATAGTGATGACATCACCTGGTTGTATTTGAGCGAATGCGCATCACAAGCAAGGAGAGTTTTGCACAGTTACGACAGGCACTCCATGCTGGGGCTACTGTAGGAATTGTACACAGAGAGATTTTACGCTTGAGAGTAGATGAAATAATCAGAGCTACACGAGGAGTGTACAACAAGCAGGTGAATAAGAAACCCACCCACCTCCCCTTACCTCAAAACCAGGCTGAGCAGAGGCTACGGTAGCTCCTCCTCCTCTCCATCTCTCCACTTCCTGTCCTCTATTCCCTCTTTACTAACTTCCTTCCTTTTTGCTCTGGTGGCAGCAGACGAGTGGGGACAGTTGTCTGCATTTGGCACACAGTATTGTATGGGAGTGGCACCTGCGCTATGCTTTGCTGTGCTTGAAGGCGTATATGCTGTGTGTGCTATGTGGTCTCTGGGGCTTCCTGGGGGATGCTGTGAGTAAATGCCAAATCTGAGGCGCCACTGTTGCCTGTGTGTGTGTGTGTGTGTGTGTGTGTGTGTGTGTGTGTGTGTGTGTGTGTGTGTGTGTGTGTGTGTGTGTGTGTGTGTGTGATGTCAAGTCTATCTGAAATGCAGCTCACAACACCTAGACTCGAACCCTGTTCTGATTTCCACGGCTGGGAAACCTCACCAATCCACCTGCATCACCCATCCTGCACAGCATAAGGTCACAAAAGGGTGTGTATATGGAGGTGTGTGTGTGTGTGTGTGTGTGTGTGTGTGTGTGTGTGTGTGTGTGTGTGTGTGTGTGTGTGTGTGTGTGTGTGTGTGTGTGTGTGTGTGTGTGCGTGTGCGTGTGCGTGTCTTCGCTGAGAATAATAAGATGCATTTTGATTGGCTACCTTTGGTGCTCCCGTCACACACAAAAAGCTTCCTCGAGCACCAATCAGGCTCCACGTTTTAAATCACAGATTTTTTTCCTTGTTTTGTCACTCAACCCAAAAAAAAACAATAAAATAAAAACAGAAATAAAATGAAATGAAAATGGAAAGAGGAAAGTAAAAAAAAGCAGAAACGCAAGCAACAAAAACAAAGCCCTAGTGTCATCATCCTCCCCTTTGCTTTGCTCCAGCCAAGTAGAGATTCTCAGTCCAGGGATAGAGAGGCATCCGACCCCCCCAACCCCAACCCCAATTTGGGCCAATCCAGTCCAATCTAGCTTGGCCAGCTGCATTCTGGGTAAAACCAGGGTGCATTCTGGGTTAAAAATGGTGGCTCTTTTAAAAAGCGCAGCCCTAGAAGGGGGAGCGAGTGGGGGGCAGACGAGACGTCTAAAAGCCAAAAGATGTGAACGGGTGGAGTATATACACAACACAGGAGAGGAGTAAAGAGAGAACGGGGGACGTGGATGGCCATATCATTGATCAACATTACCAATATTACAAAATATCCAAGAAGGCATCTGATCTGGGTTTCTCTTCTTTCTTTCATCTCTGTCCGTCCGTCCATCCATCCAATCTGTTTAGATTCTCTTCTCTTTTTCTCCTCACCCTTTTTTCTCTCTGTTTTCATCCATTGTGAGTCCTTTCATGCACACTCTCCCTCCTCCTCTTCTTCCCTTTTCCGCGACCATGTCCATGCTGAGCTGTAGCCAGTGCCAGTTCCCCCACACCACCCTACCCAACCCAACCCAACCCAACCCTGCGCCGCCAACCAGGCCCTAGGCACCCCTCCCTCCCAAACCTCCACTTTGAAGTTGGCATAGTCGCCCTCCCTCCCCACCCTCTACTTGAAGTTGGCGTAGTCGGAAAAGGCATCGATATACTCCTGGACCACTTTATAACAGAACTCATACTGCTCCTGTGGGGAGAGAGGACAGAAGGGAGGTGGAAAAGGGGGGGGATAAGAGGGCAGAATTGGGGAAAGACATCAGTGTCACTGTCACAGTGTCACAGTTTCTTGCTCAGGAAATCTTTACAGTAACTCTCTCCAAACAAGACAAAACATTACCCCAATGAAAGTGAAATTTGTAAACAAAAGTGTGAACTTGCTGGTATGCTGACAGAGTTGTGTTTAAAGTTGATGGTTGGTTATTTTATGAATGTTTACTGGCTAAAAAACTGTTGATTGCCTTGTGGAATCTGATTGGTTGAGAGGCAAGAGATGCTGAGTGTTTATTGGTTGACTTTGGTTGTCACTCACCAAGTGGCTGCTATGATTTGTTTCATAGTGTCCAAGCTACTGATTGGTTTATTGGCAAGTGACACTGTGTCTTGATTGTGGCTAATTGTGGCAGTCACTCACCAGTGTCTGCACCATGTGTGGGCGCTGCAGCCTGAGGCTCTTGACGGTCTGGAAGACGTCCAGGATGCCCTCGGCCTTCACCCGCTCCAGCACCGTGCTCAGGGCACAGAAGGTGCCCGTCCGACCCGCGCCCGCACTGCACGGGCACACACATTCACCCAGAGACGCAGACAAACACACAGACAGAAGGACACACATTAGCACCCAGAGACGCAGACACAAAGGATTCAAATATATATATATACAGTACTCCTTACGTCTACACTGGCATAGTACAAAATCAAAACAATCAGTCTGATTGGCTGTGGAGCACATCGAGCGGGACTCAGGGACCAATGATGGGAGCTGATTGGTGGAGGCTGATTGGTGGAGGCTGACCTGCAGTGCACTGTGATTGGGTGGTTTCCGGAC
>NC_085868.1:7760578-7770578 GCF_034702125.1 Engraulis encrasicolus | reverse complement strand
CGCAATTGCAACGCAATTAAACTAATTTAAAATTGCTAAAAAAAAGCCCTTGATACACAGAAAGAATAAAACTGTTACACAAACGCACAGAGAGAGAGAGAGAGAGAGAGAGAGAGAGAGAGAGAGAGAGAGAGAGAGAGAGAGAGAGAGAGAGAGAGAGAGAGAGAGAGAGAGAGAAAGAGAGATGCTTACATGGAATGATCTGTAGAACTCTGTTCTTCTTCATGTTGGCTGGCAGGTTCCCCGTCCTCATCTTGTCGTTCTGTATTTTTATAGAGGTGAGCTTCTGATGACAGAGAATAGGAAAGAAGAGCACAAGAAATCAGCTTTTGGATGGCACATTAATGACTTATCGCAGTGCAAGCGGTCAACGAATAGAGTACCAATGTTTTAATTTCAACTACGAGGAAATGAGTAAAATGGTTTGCAATTATGGCTGTTGAGCATGGGAGCGTAGGGAGAAGTCTTTTTCAAAAAGTGTGCTCAATTTGCAGTTTTGAAAAGGTCTTCGGGTGCGAGCAAACACATTTGTACATTTCTTGTAGAAAAGCAGCACCCTCGAATTTAATCCTTCCATTTTATTTTAGTGGGTTAGCATGACAGACAGTCGTTTCGGCCCAATCCTTCTTCAGCGTCTAACAAAACATCTGACTAAAAAGGGCCAACAGCCTAGTGGTTAGGGAGATGGACTTCAGATCAGAGGGTTGGAAGTTTGAATCCTCTTCCCTCTCAGTGCACCTCCATCCAAAGCCGAAGTGCCCTTCAGCACCCCATATTGCTCCAGGGACTGTAACCAATACCCTGTAAATCACTGTTAGTCGCTTTGGATAAAAGCGTCAGCTAAGTGTAATGCGATGTAATGCAAAGGGCTGACCTTAAACTCGGCCTCCATCCCCCCGCAGCCTGAGGCAGGCGAGGGGGCGTAGAGCTTGGCCAGGTGGGACTCCAGTGATGTCACCTCCAGCTCGGTGTCACCATACAGGTAGTGCTCCAGGATGGCCTGGAAGATGAACACGTACTGCATCTGGAGAGGAGAGGAGAAGGGACAGAGAGAGATACAGAAAGAGTAGAGAGAGAGAGAGAGAGAGAGAGAGAGAGAGAGAGAAAGAGTAGAGAGAGAGAGAGAGAGAGAGAGAGAGAGAGAGAGAGAGAGAGAGAGAGAGAGAGAGAGAGAGAGAGAGAGAGAGAGAGAGAGAGAGAGAGAGAAATGTTACTTTGGCAAAGGGGTAAACGTGCCTAAGTGGATCTGGTGAAGTGTTACTTTGGGTAACTGATCATGTGACCCTAACGAACAGTATTGTGATTAGGTGTAACGAGACTTGCGTCTCTCTGGCCCATCTGGAAAAACTGGGCTTTGACGTTCTGATGGTGGCAGACAGGTGAGTCCTACGTGTCCTCGCCTAGTCATGTGACTTAACGCGTGGCCATGTGACTTACGTCTGTCTGGACCATCTGGCAGCGCTGGGCTCTGATGCGTGTGACGAAGCCGAACACGTCCACCTTCCTCTCCGAGCCCATCATGTCCAGCATGGCGTCGATCACGATGAACGTGCCCGTCCTCCCCACTCCCGCACTGGGAATAACACACACAGACATGCACACACAATTAAAATGTGAGTTAACATTATTTTAAAGGGGCATTTACTTAAACTGGCTACTACAGTGCACTTATTCAATAGGTTAGAGTGGAATAACTGGTGTAATATCATGTAAGTACAACTGTAGTACATGTTGTGCAGCCGTGGCCAAGTGGTTAGAGAGTTGGTCTTTCAATCTGGGGGTTGCAGGTTCGAAACCCCCTGACCTCTACCTACATCTCGATCCATGGCTGAAGTGCCCTTGAGCAAGGCACCTAGCCCCACAATGCTCCAGGGACTGTAACCAATACCCTGACAAATAATAACTGTAAGTCGCTTTGAATAAAATGAAAGCGTCAGCTAAGTGAAATGTAATGTAAAATGTAATGTAATAATGTTGTCATCATATAGTACACGTTAACATCATATGTTTTAGATATCAACGTAGCAGGAGGACAATAATGACCATAATGTACTATGAAGTGGTTTTATAATACTTTGCCAAAGTGATTAATTCGCCCAGGGAGGCAACGGGCTGAACTGAGGCCCAAGGTACCCTTTGTTTATACATACACAAAAATACAATGTCCACTGAAACACTTTTTTGTGCATGCACACACACAGGCACAGGCACACACACAGACACACACACACACAAATATGCAGGGAGGGACCACGCAAGCACAAATGCGCAATTGCTCATGCACATACATACGCACACACACACCCACACACACACACCCATACCCACACACACACATCACCATAACACTTGGCCACACACAGATGGGTCCACTTGTGCAACCACAATCATGCACAGACCTGAATCACACGCATGAGCAAACAAACAATTATATCACACGTTTAAAAAAAATCATATCGCTCATCACCACACACGGATGGCTGCATTTCTCCAACCACTAGAAAATATTTCAATTATATCAGCATAACATAGACAGACACACAGATACCGATACATACAAATGCACATACACAAACAATTAAAACAACACACATGCACAAATGCACAAACACGCACACACAGCAGAATTCAACAACCACAAGCACAAGCCTACACAGTGTGGCAGTATCAGAGTCACATGCGTGCGCAAACACGCATATCAAAAAGCAAATACATACCTGCAACAGGTATAATATCCACACACATGCATATGCACGCACGCGCACACACACACACACACACACACACACATGAACACACACATGAACACACACATGAACACACACACGCACACGCACACGCACACGCACACGCACACGCACACACACATGAACACACAGATGAACGAACACACACACACACACACACACACACACACACACACACACACACACACACACAGACACAGAGGCAGACGTACCTGCAGTGCACCACGATGGCTCCTGCGTACGGTGGGTTGCAGGTCTTGACCTTCTTGAGGAACTTGAGCATGCCGATGGGGGTGAACGGGACCCCGAAGTCGGGCCAGCTGGTGAAGTGGAACTGGGTCACGAGACGCTGGGGCTTCTTACCCGACACGTCACCCACCTAGTAAACACACACATGCACGCACGCACGCACGCACGCACACACACAGACACACAGACACACAGACACACGCACACACGCACACACACACACACACACACACACACACACACACACACACACACACACACACAATTTATATCAATATATTATGATATCACTGGTGAAGTGGAACCTGGTCACTGTGTGTGTGTGTGTGTGTGTGTGTGTGTGTGTGTGTGTGTGTGTGTGTGTGTGTGTGTGTGTGTGTGTGTGTGTGTGTACGTGCGTATGTGCGTATGTGTGTTTGTGCATGTGTGTGCAGGCGTGTGTGTGCAGGCGTGTGTGTGTGTGTGTACCTGTTGTATGCAGAACTTGCGTATCGTGTAGTCCACCAGCACCATGCAGTCCTCCACTGACACCCGGATGTTGCCGTAAGTCCAGCAGCCCTGGTCCGGCCAGTACTGGGCACACTTACACTAAACACACACACACACACACACACACACACACACACACACACACACACACACACACACACACACACACACACACACACACACACACACACACACACACACACACACACACACACACACACACGCAAAGACGCACACACACACACACAATTCAAATGTCACTATTGGATTTCGCTAAAAGAAGTGCTGATGGAGGAAAGCGTACAAGTAAACGGTCATCTGCATTGTTGATCAATTTACACACGTTTAAAAATGAAATCACATAAACACTATCTTATCCCTACCCTTCACTAATACTCACTCACTCACTCACTCACTCACTCACTCACTCACTCACTCACTCACTCACTCACTCACTCACTATGTGCGAGGCAAAGAGGGTCAGAGAACAAGTTTGTTGGAGTGGCCAGAGTGGACAAGTGATCTCTCTCTCTCAAATACCCACCACCCCGCACCCACGCCCACATCCACATCCACCACCCCGCACCTGCACCCGCACCCGCACCCGCACCCGCACCCGCACCCGCACCCGCACCCACCTCTTTCCTCTCCTTGAGGTTGGTAACCATGACGATTGTGGCTGTGTTCTGTTCCCAGATCATCCTCCAGAAATCATTCACCGTCTCCTCCTTTGGCCCTGCACACACACACACACACACACAAAGACGCACACACACACACACACACACACACACACACACACACACACACACACACACACACACACACACACACACACACACACACACACACACACACACACACACACACACACACACACACACACACACACACACACACACACACATACACACACACACCTTCAATGCTTAATTTGAGAGGAACAATGATATGTAAAAGCAATACTGACACACAGGAGTATTTAGTACAAGGGTATACAGAGAGAAGACACTGTAGCAGTAGCCAGGTTTCTACGGCCTTCGGCATTGCTAATAGTCAGGTCAAGAGCAATGCAAGTACTTTCTGAGCTCCGGAGAGCTCGGGAACTCCACCCACTTTGTCGGGAAGTAATCAATTTTGAGTAGCTCCAACAGCCCTGGGTAGAGGCGTGTTCAAAGCAGTGGCATGGTTTAAGCAGAGACATTCTATTGGGACCAAGAAAATGTTCGGTCTAAACTTTGGCACTGCCTTTTCTGGCCTCTACCAGTAGCAACCCAAGGACGGTGGGTCAACCATGCAGTTTTAGAAATGTTAATTTTTATGCTCTAGGTCAGTGGTTCCCAACCTTTTTCGTCTCATGTACCCCCTAAACCTTTTTGTTGTGCCATGAGTACCCCCTCATGCATGTTCTATATCTCTTCCTCTATCCCAATGTGATTATGCCCCATATATTTGCTATTATAACATTTTTCCAAGTACCCCCTGCAGTGTGCTCGCGTACCCCTAGTGGTACACGTACCCCTGGTTGGGAAACACTGCTCTAGGTCAGACCAAGTCTCAAAGAGATTTATAAAGTCGATGATAATCAGGCTACCGTAGCGGCACAATTCTTTTCTAGTCCATATGTTGTGCATATGATTAAACTTTGCATCTGTAATGCTGCTCCGGTGTCTTCTCTCCAGTTATGACTTCCTGTCTGTCTCCCGTCGATGCACCAGATGACAAAACAGAAGCACTTGGAATTACCTCTTTGTTATTTACAAGGGTATGTTGATGAGAGTGAGGAGTGCATTCCACTGATCTAGTAGATACATGGACAGCAGACGTACAAGACACAAGACCATTTTTTGGGCGGAACAAGAAAGTAGAGCGCCATTTCACATTAATCTCTATGGGCGACTTGAAAAAATGTATCTCCTTTAAAATTCTGGCAGAGTCTACTCTATTCCGGTGGTTTCTCGTCTGTTTCAAGTCATCCAAAACATTTTTTTTGGGCCAACCCACATGTTTTTGAGAGCTATTAAATTGGCCTATCAGTGCTTGCTCTCGCCGTTGTTACGCTACACTTCCGGAAATTTGGGACGGAATTATTCTCACAGATCTTGCAGAGTTATACAGAAAGCCCGCTGTCCGTATATCTAGGTCAGTGGTGTATTCTCTTCATAACGGGGTCCATTTAAGTGTGTTGAGCGTGTTTCTTACCCTGGGCAGCAATAAATTTGTTTTTCTCCTGATACCCCTGCAGGCAAGAGGGAAACGATCAGACATGAACACATTAATGACAAAGACTACTCTATATTATTAAACACAGAAACCATTATCCCCACAGTCTATTTCAGGACTTTCAGTAAGTTAAATGAATTATAATGTTTACACCAAAGAACAGATTACGTTATTCAGAAGTCTATTATCTTGGTAGTTCAGCTGCTTGTTTCGGCTAAGTGTAATGCTATGTACCAAGGTTGATTAAATGTGCATGTATGTACAGTGCCTTTATCATGCAGAATATGTAAGGTGAGTACACACCGTGTGTTTCCATGCAATCAAAAAGCAATATCATGTTGAGCAGACATTAATTATTGAAATGCTTTAATACCAAGTCCTACAGTATGTGCTATGAACCCGCCAGGGGTGGAGCTATAGGGGGGAGCGAGCAGGGCATTTGGCCCGGGGCACATGGCACTGCTGTATTGGAGGAGGGAGTCCTATTGTCTCCTTGGGGGGTCCCTAATAGTGTCTTGCCCTAGGGGCCCACGTGCCATTGTTCCGCCGCTAGAAACAGCCAACTGTTTTGTACAACAGGCTTCATGGAATATGAAATGTCCCTTAATGGTGTGTGGACATAACTGAACAAGACCTGTGTAATGAAACCACTAACTGCTTCCCACTATGTACTCCATGGTGCTTTTGCATACTGAGTAAGTCCCTTAATGGCGTCTGCGTGTTGTGCTGGTACTCACATTAATAAAGGAGGCATTGATGAAGTCAGAGTCTGGAACTCCCTCCAACAGACTCAGGTGCACCCTGGAGTGATCATCTGAGGAGAGGAGAGGAGAGGAGAGGAGAGGAGAGGAGAGGAGAGGAGAGGAGAGGAGAGGAGAGGAGAGGAGAGGAGAGGAGAGGGAGAGGGAGAGGGAGAGGGAGAGGGAGAGGAGAGGAGAGGAGAGGAGAGGAGAGGAGAGGAGAGAGAGACAGGGAGAGAGAGAAGGAGAGAGAGAGGGAAAGAATAAGAGCAAGACAAAGAATAAGGACATAGAGGAGGATAGAGTCAGACGAAGGCGATAACGAGGAGAGAAGGGAAAAGGAACACAAGGAAAGATACATGAGAACCAGCGCATTACTGGTATATTGTTCAAATGTAATTCAAAATGTAATTCATTGTTGTACCAAAGTGTAGTGTGTGTGTGTGTGCGCGCGTATGCTTACATGGTAGGATGTTGACGTAGCGGTTCTTCTCCTTGTTCTCCTCTTTAGAGGCGGCATCACATGCGGCCTGGATAGGACACACTGGCAACGCCTACACACACACATGCATGCACGTACACGTACATATACACACGCACACACACGCACACACACGCACGCACACACGCACACACGCACACACGCACACACGCACACACGCACACGCGCACACGCGCACACACACACACACACACACACACACACACACACACACACACACACACACACACACAAATGCTTGTAAAATACACTCAGATGTACCTTGTTGTTAGGCACAAAGGAGCATAGAGTTACAATAGTACGGAATACAGCAAACAGTGTTTGTGTGCATGCGTGCACGCTTGTGGTGGGGGAGTAAAGCCCAATTTATGGCGAAAAGCCAAATTGTCTGTGTAGTGTCGCAGATGCCTCACAGAGATTTTGCGCCCCGTCACAGAGTCAGAGACATTGCGCACACCTCCAAAAATGTGACAGAGAGAGAACAGAGATTTGGTGAGTAAAGGAGAGAAAGGAGGAGGGAGGGAGGGTAGAGATGGAGAAAGAGAAGGAGCTTGTGTGTGTGTGTGTGCTTAGGTTTGGTCCTGTATTGAGTTCATTTGTGCGCCTGTCTGTCTACCTGTCATGTACGTATATGCCCATGTCTGTCCTGTGTCTGTCTGCATCTGCCTGGCTCTGTCTGTCTGCCTGTGTCTCTGCCTGTGTGGCTGTCTGCCTGCCTGTGTCTGTCTGTCTGTCGAGGCATATTAAGGCCATCTGACTGCTAGTCAGTCGAAGGAAGGAGGGGCATACTCGGAGAGAAGAGGTGAGGGACCAGTGTGTGTGTGTGTGAGTGTGTGTGTGTGTGTGTGTGTGTGTGTGTGTGTGTGTGTGTGTGTGTGTGTGTGTGTGTGTGTGTGTGTGTGTGTGTGTGTGTGTGTGTGTGTGTGTGTGTGTGTGTGTAGGCATTTTAAGGCCAGTAGACAGACAGGGCGGGGAGGCCCTGTGTTGAATTCCTCCTGGAGGAGCTTATTGTCGTCTACCATTGAGAGTGAGTGAGTGAGTGAGTGAGTGAGTGAGTGAGTGAGTGAGTGAGTGAGTGAGTGAGTGAGTGAGTGAGTGAGTGAGTGAGTGAGTGAGTGAGTGAGTGAGTGAGTGTCTGTTTTTGTGTCTGTGTCTGTGTCTGTGTCTGTGTCTGTGTCTGTGTCTGTGTCTGTGTCTGTGTCTGTGTGGAGGCCTACGTTGAACTCCTCCCGGAACAGCTTATTGTCGTCTGCCATGCGGCGGTTCATTTCCTCCTCCAGCTTGTCCACAGGAAGGGGCGGGTACTTCCTGTTGGTGCTGGGCGAGCGGGCCAATAGCGGAACACTCTGCATCTCTGGAAGTGGCCACGGGAAAAAAGGCAGGAAGGGCGGAGGAGGAGACGGGAGGAAAAGAAGGGAGGGATGGAAAAGGAGAGGAGGGGAAACGAGGAGGGGGAAGGGGGTTGCAAGCAAGTAGACAGAAAGAAAAAGAAAGAGAGAGAAGAACTTTAAGGCACAGACATACCAGATAATTAACACAAAAACACTGAAAATAAAATACGGAATTGGAGACTGTTTCTGTATTTGAGAACCTATGGACTATTTAAGTCTGTATACAAATGACCTGCAAAATGTGTCTCTTTCAATATCTCACCAATATTAGCAACGCAGAAATATTCTTCTAAATTCATGGACTTATATTCATGGAAGTCTTCTTGCACTTATGCAATGCCACTGTTGAGAACATAGGATAGTGTCCTTCTGATAAGGCGTCATGTTGGCACTACCATTGAACACCAGCAGGGGGAAGTAGAGACCATAAGACTGCCATCAACACTCCAGCTCTCCCTCTCTCTTTCTCTCTCTCTTCCGCTCAGTCTCAGGGACCGCAGTCTCACATTCTGGCTGATGGGAAAATACTCACTCTCTCACTCTCTTTCTCAGTCATAGTCTCTCTACCTCAACA
The DNA here is from genome assembly GCF_034702125.1 of Engraulis encrasicolus. Classification (NCBI taxonomy): domain Eukaryota; kingdom Metazoa; phylum Chordata; class Actinopteri; order Clupeiformes; family Engraulidae; genus Engraulis; species Engraulis encrasicolus. Next base: position 7,761,663 of record NC_085868.1, on the reverse strand, counting down.
CATATTCTCCAACAGTATCTCACACGGCCGGACACACACACACGGCCGGACACACACATGGTCGGACACACACACACGCACACCCACACATGCACGCACGCCCACGAGTAAAGGATGTGTCCGTACCTGTGTCGTCTGCTCGTCCATTGGTCAGTCTGAAGGAGTTGGAGTGGCTTCCTGCCTGCTTGTACCTCTTAAACCTAATCAGAACACAACACACACACACACACAACACACACAACACACACACACAACACACACACAACACACACACACAACACACACACACACACACACACACACACACACACACACACACACACACACACACACACACACACACACACACACACACACACACACACACACACACACACACACACACACACACACTTGTTAGAGCTGGCAGGAGGGAGAAGGCATCCACTCAGCCCTGTGGGAGGCCAGACTGTAACCATGACTACACCACAGCTCTAGCCCCGGCCCGGTGTGTGTGTGCGTGTGTGCGTGTGCGTGTGCGTGTGTGTGTGTGTGTGTGTGTGTGTGTGTGCGTGTGTGCGTGTGCGTGTGCGTGTGTGTGTGTACTGTACTTCATGGGAGAAATACGGAGAAACCTTAAGTGAGTGCACACATTTTCCCCACTAGTGGATTACAGAGAAAAAGCTGATGTGCTTGTGTGTTCGAATGTTCCTCATGGGGGTATGTATAAGTGTATGTGTGTGTCAAATGTGTGTGTAAAAGGACAGGTAAATTGCTGACCTTGTGTGTGTGTGCATGCGTGTGCGTGTGTGTGATGTTAGGTGACCTTGCTTCTGTGTGTGTGTGTCTGTGTGTGAGCTTACTTGAGCATATAGAGGACGATGAAGATGAAGATGATGACGAGGAGAGAGGACAGGGCCACCGTCACCGCAATGATGGCCGGATCATCTGGGGACACACACGGAAACACATTTTCTACCATTTCTTTTCACCTCAACAGAGGTAATCATCACATATGCCAGCATTTCTTCAAAGTTAGGACAGCTCAGGGGTGAAACCATTTCTTGAAACCATAATTGCCAACTACGTTAGCTACTTGTTCGCAA
>NC_085868.1:7735578-7755578 GCF_034702125.1 Engraulis encrasicolus | reverse complement strand
CAGACAGACAGACAGACAGACAGACAGACAGACAGACAGACAGACAGACAGACAGACAGACAGACAGACACAGACACAGACACAGACACAGACACAGACACAGACGCACACGCACACACACGCACACACGTCGCACACACACACAAACACAAACACAAACACCCCTTTAGTTGTGACAATTGGCTCTTACCTTCTCCGCCACCACTTTCATTCTCTGAAAAAGAGAAAACAACAGAAGTCAACAAATGTTTTTATAACTCAAATGATGAAATTGTATGCATGCACGTATGCACCTACACCTCTCTCTCACACACACACACAGACACACATATACACACTCCAAATACAATTCGCAGTAGGTACAATATGTGAAATGTGACAGTGTGAATGATTAAAATAAAATGTTTTCTAAACACAAAGTGATACAGAAATGTAACTAGATATACAGGAAATCACTGTACACATATCCTATGCAATAATGTCCAAGTAAAAAAAAAATGGATCAAGCCATGTTGTCTCCGTTGCCTTGGTAACATACCGTTAGACGGGTCGGTGTACGGAGCCAGGGTCTCCGTGGTGACCGGCAGGTCGGGCTCCGGTTCCGAGGGCGTGGTCTCGCCGTCATCCTCGTCTGTTGGCGCGACCGTCGTCTCCACCACCACCTCCGGCTCCGACGTGGTGGTGTTCCCGTCCGGGATTACCCCCTCCCCCGGGCGGCTGGTGGTGGGAGCTGGGCTTGGGGCGGGGGGCGCGGGCGGTTCCGCGGAAGGTGTGGTCTGGACTGGAGGGTCCACGGGAGGGGGCCCGGCAGGGTCTGACGGCGGGAGGGTGGGGGCTGCCGGGGTGCCTGTCCCTGGGTCTGGGACTGGGTCGGGCTGGGGCTGGGGGTCAGCGGGGTCGGGGTTTGGTTCGGCAGCCCTGGGGGCTATGGTGGGGGCTGGAGGCAGGGTGGGGGCCGGGGTTGCCAGGGGGGTGGGGGGCTGGGTGGCATTGCTCTGTGCTGGGGGAGGGACTTCGGGGACCTCTGGGAATGTCAGATTGAGGTGCGGACCTGTAAAGAGGGGGGTGGGGGCGTGGCAGACACGAGGACAAGTCAAGGGTCTGGTGAATAAATGAATCGGCAGTATGTACAGTATGTGTATGTACAGTATATGTATGTCTGTTTCACCTGTGTGTTGGTGTGTGCATTGTACGTACAAATGTGTCTCTCACACCTAGGTGTGAGTGCGTGCATGTATCTCACCTGGTGTAGGGGGGATGGTCTGTGCAGAGGTGAGGGCCCAGAGGGCCGCACTACAGAGCAGAAGCAGCGGGGACACACCCATTCTGCCTGAGGGGGGGCGGGACAAAAACAGGGGTCAGAGGTCACGTCGCTCCCAGTGTCTCACATCACAGGTGACATCACATGGAGGCTGTGGTCACTCAACATCAACATCACTCACTCAGCATGTTACACTGTTTTGTTACAAAAGGTAGACTTTTTTTTAACATGACAGGTGTAATACAAGTACCATTTGCAACAAAGCTAACTGCTGTTCACTCCCAGTGTCACTCAACAAGTAGTACGATTTGCATTGTTCTGTTACAAAAAGTGCATTTTAAAACAAAACATGACAGGTATAGTACAAGTACCACACATATCACATGACCTCCAGTGTCTCACTGTAGTAAAGGTTAGTAGAGTTGCCCTGCCGGCTCAAACTCTGACTTTCTGGGGTACCCTACTGGGACCCCTGATCGCTACTCCAAAAAGCCAGGCTCATTGGTGTGACAGTCAAAGCGCACCCACACAACCCTTATGATGGACACTCCATCACACTCACATCAAGGCTGCGTTCCCTCATCATGCTCACTCGTTCACCACTGTTATATTCAAACTGCACTTTTGAAAACGGAACATAAGAAATATTTATAACAAAAAGCAAAACTTCTAGAAAAAGGACAGATGTCGGATGACTTCCAGTGTCTCACATCAAGGCTATGTGTCCACTCAAGGGCTACAAATCAATACATTTCCAGTAAAAATTGACTTTTGTTTTGAAATTCATTTCCAACTGAAAGCTTTTTGTGTCATGTCCAAAAGATAAAACCTTAGGGTAACTTTCTGGGCAGTGTGGCAAAACAAACCATAACAAGAAGTAATAATGTTCCAATTCTAAGAAATAAAACAAATAAATAGAGAGAAGTTGTAATGTAATGCAATTTAATAAGGTCCAACAAAAACACACAGTGATGCGCAGCGTGAGTGGGAAAGCACCCCAAACAACATTTGTTAGCATGGTTGCCTGGCAGCACTGCCCAGTGCCAGAGAAGCCGACAGAGGGGGCGGACAAAAGGGGTCACTTGTCCCGGGCCCAGGGAGAGAGGGGGACCAGAATTGGATAATCATTACATTGTATGCGGGGCTTGAAATTGACATCAGCCAACCGACCAAATGCTGGTGGTTTGGTTGGTAGAAAAGGAAACTTACTAGCCACTTTGACCCATTAGCGAGTGTGTGTTTGGCTAATAAGATAAACATTGACTAGCCTGGTTGGCTGGTGATGAAAAATAGACAATTTAGGGCCCTGATTGTATGTATTGGGTTTGGGGCCCTTTCAGATGTCTTTGTCCCAGGCCCAGCTAAAGCAGTTAGCGGCCCGGCCCAGTGTATCATTTCCACTTTAACAGTAACTCTTACACCTCTAGGCCATCACAAGGTCAGGTTACGAGGTCAGCCATGCAGCATAATAAACCCATTCAGACTGTCGGAAGATTTGCGTCAGTCCGTTTATGACAGTTTATCAGAGCCCCCCATTTTGAGGTTAGTGGGGGCATGAATTGTGGACATATTATAGCTCTTACTACTAAACTAATGGTGAGGAGATTATACTTCTCATGTTATATAGCTACTGGTCCAGATGGGTAGAGAGTACACGAATAAACAATATTGCTAAACAGTTGGTGAACCACTATCTTACAGACGACCAGTGGTCTGTGGGCCAGACCTCGAGTGACACTGACTTAAGGTTTAATTGTTCTATCCGTCTTTGACCCTTGTACTCATGTGAAATCAGACACTTTTCGGGCCCGAAAGACACCGATTTCAATAAAACGTGTTGTGCCTTTTCAGAGGCAAGGCAGAACCCCAGAGCTGTATTTTATTGAATCTGACACCAATATTAAGGGAGAAACTGACTTAGTCTTAGTTAAGAGGACACCACAATCATCCTTGATTATGTCAGCCAATTTAAGTCACACAATGTTGATTTTGATGTCATTTCAAAGCCCTCACCTGGCTCAACTAATTGACACGATGACTATCTACATATCTAGTTCTGTACTGTTCATTGCATAGCTTGCTGCAGACACACGTCAGTAAAACAATACCGTTACACAACCTCTCTTGCGGACCACAAGTGGTCCATGGGCCACACCTGGCCTCGAGAAACACTGATTTACAGTGTATTGTTCTATGTCATTGACCCCTGTTACTGCACATTCCTTGATCTCTTGTGGGATTTATAACATTTCTCTTACTCTTCTCCACTCCATTATCGCTTACTCATACACACCCCTTAATGGAGTGCCGTCTCGACTTCAAAACATGGAACACGCCCGGGGAAAGCCAGGGGAATTTTGGGGAGGGCGGGATCCCTTCACTTGTGGCCACTACTGAGACAGCATGCCGCAGCTAGCGCTGAGTGATGACACAGCACAGGCGACGTCTTTATATCCCTTCGTACCCGACCCACATTAGGATTTTGGGATTTACTAGGCATCCCCCGAGTCAGGCATCTGGCTGCCATTCAAGTGACACAGTGTGGCGGTTCAAAATACCTGAGCTGCATTCTGCAGGGTAAAACACTTGGGGGAATTCCATCCTACGAACTAACCCCGCTTAACCCATTGTATCCTGGAGACACATATACGCTGCACTCCAGTTCTTGAGATTTGAGGGTTTTTTATTAGAAATGTGGGTGTTAGAGCTGAATGAGCACATTCTAATGCAAAACGAGGGTCCTAGATTTTAAATGCAACTTATTTCATGTTTGTATATGCGTCAGAGGGTGAGATATTTAGAATTTAATAGGCAGAGGGCACTCTTTCCCAAAAAGGGCTTATGCTAAAATGGGGGCCCAAACTGGGGATCGCAACCGTTACAGATAAATGAGAATTTTAATAAAAGCCGGGAAAACACAGGCTAATAGTGCCCATAATTCCATGAATTGGTTTGTAACAATCTACACTTATGTAATAAGTGTAGGCCCATTTATTACCTCCGTCAAGGAAGTTATGTTTTCTTTCGCCTTGGTTTGTCTGTGTGTCAACAGGATAACTCAAAAACATATGCACGGATTTGGATGAAACTTTGTGTAGTTGTTGGAAATGAACCAAGGAACAAGTGAATAAATTCTGGTGGTGATCACGAACCGGAACCATGATTTTAAAAAAGATTCTTCGCCATTGCTAGCCTAGAAATCTAGATGCCCAGAGTGACCGCAAATTGAATTGGGGACAGGCAGAATTTTGACATTCCAGTTTCGAACTCCACAAAGGGAAGGCAGGGAGACTTAAGCTAGATTTATGCTTCGGACGCATAGCCTCTGCGTCCGTCCGTCCTGTGTCTGTGTGCGACCACGCCCCCCCGTGCAGAGGCTCTGCGCCCGTCGTCGAGCGCCTCGAAAAAATCCTAACTACCCGTCGGACGGACGCAGACAAAAAGGCGCTATGATTGGTTGTCTTGCTACTTCCTTGTTCTTGTGGCAGCGCAGTGTCGGAAGTGTGCGAGAGCAAAGCTGTATTCTGTTAAAAACTATATTAATGCCTTGGGTGTAAATACATGAAGCTACAAGCTAAGTAACAAACAATGCATCAGTTGAACACTCGTGGCACAATGCCTGCAGTTTTACTACCATAGCCTGTTCCTCCACCGAATGTAAACACATCGGCAGAGACAACTGTTTACATGCTTGCATTTTCTGCACGTGAAAACAGACTGGGTATGTCAAATAATGATACCAGTACATTGCCTTTGCAGTTTGTGTGAAAATACTCAGTCAACTGGGCTAGAAAGCAACATTGCTTAATAATGACCGTAGTGCTTGACATGTAGTGAAGGTAATTGTGCTATTTTAAGTGTGGTTCGCGACGAGACCTCGGGCACAGATGCATGAAGGCAAAGTTGGTTCGTGGCCAATCCCAAGCGACTTTTGACGCGCGCAGTTGCTGAAGTCTAATCTGACCTTTGGGGTATAACATAGTCAAATGTTCTATCAAACAGCTTCCTTGGCAGAGGTCTGCACTCTCAGAGCGCATTTGTAGTTTAAAAAAAAATAAAAATAAAAAAACAATTAAGGAATATTAGAAAATAGTGTTTGCTGTTTGGAATATGGGGCTTTTAGATGACCTTGTCCTGGACCTGGCCAAAGCTGTCAGCAGCCCTGTATTGGGGGTGGGGGTCGTGAAAATATACTCTGGGCTAAAAGGGAGTCTCAGCAGAAAAAAAGTTTGGGAACCACAAACCTAAGGAACCTGAGTAGAGCACTTTGGAGAAACTCAAATCAGACCAGGAAGGGGAAAAACACACACACACACACACACTAAAAGCAAGTCCTTTGTGGGATCTCATATGACACATCTGGCCCCCCATAATCATGACATCGTTGGATACAATGTAGCAACATGCTGTACAGTAATGCAACAATGGTTGCCATGGTGACAAGAGAACGAAGAGTGAGTGAGTGAGTGAGTGAGTGAGTGAGTGAGTGAGTGAGTGAGTGAGTGAGTGAGTGAGTGAGTGAGTGAGTGAGTGAGTGAGTGAGTGAGTGAGTGAGTGAGTGTGGGTGTCATGGTTACCTGAGAGGACGAAGCTAGCATGTGTCACTCATGAGCGCAGGATCCCTGTTGGAGACACAAGAGAGACGCACATTACATTATATTACATTACATTACATTGCATTGCATTACATTTCAATTTATTGACGTCTTCATCCAATGCAACTTAATTATACAGGGTATTGGTTATAGCCCCTAGAGCAATGTGCAGTTCGGTGTGTTGACCAAGGGCACTTCAGCCATGGAGGTGTTGGGAGAGGTTAAGGTGGGATTCGAACTTGCAACCCTCTGATCTAAAGACCCTCTTCCTAACCATTCGGCCACAGCTGTCCCACACAGCAGGACAGTGCTGTTAGTTTAGTAGCAAAGGGGTCAGGCCACATTGAGCTCCCCTCAACACACCCTGCCCAGGTCAACCAAAACAGGAAGAGGGAGTTAGCGTGTGTGTGTGTGTGTGTGTGTGTGTGTGTGTGTGTGTGTGTGTGTGTGTGTGTGTGTGTGTGTGTGTGTGCGTGTGTGTGTGTTGGACACACAAAGGGCCCACTGTGCACCACCCAGGGCCCAAAACTCCTCTCTGGCCGCCAAAGGGCGCTCAGTTCAATGTCAAACAGCAGCAGCGGCGGCAGGAGCAGCAGCAGCAGCAGTCGACCTCCACAGCAGAGCAGCTGAGGCCACTGACTTGGCACCCACACTCTCACTGGCCAGAAAGGTCTCTCTCACATACACACACAACGTATACAAAACACACATGCACAAATACAGACACACACACACACACATGCACACATTGCCAGCATTCATCTACAGATCTCTCATATCTCCCCCCCCCCCAAAAAAAAACCTACACACACACCACCTCACTGGTCTCAACACACACACATATGCACTGGCGCGCGCACACAAACGAGTTCACACACACACACACATGGGCGCGCACACACACACACACACACACACACACACACACACACACACACACACACACACACACACACACACACACACACACACACACACACACACACACACACACACACACAACACACACAAAACACGCACGCACACATTTTTGAATGAAAATGTAGGAGGGAACATGAGGGAATATCACTGACTTGACAGCAGGAAAGAATGTGGGGAGTATGTCTTGGCCGAGAAATGTTTACACTTCATGTGTAACTTAGGTATACACTTGTTATCCAAAAAGGGCTGGGAAATGTTTCGATAAAAAGGAAACTAGCAGGTTGCAGGAAGGAGAAGAGAGGCAAGTCTGAGCAAGACGGAACATGGTCAGTGAGTCTAGGACCAAACATGTCAGATGTGAAATGAGGGGGCAGAGAGAGAGAGAGAGAGAGAGAGAGAGAGAGAGAGAGAGAGAGAGAGAGAGAGAGAGAGAGAGAGAGAGAGAGAGAGAGAGAGAGAGAGAGAGAGAGAGAGAGAGAGAGAGAGAGAGAGAAAGGAAGGAAGAGAAAGAGACCGGGAGGGAGATTTGGACAGATATGAAGAGAGGGGATAAAAACAAAGTGATATGGGAAAGGAAGGGAAAGAAACATATAGGGTGGAGGAGTTGAAGGGAGAGATAAGGGGGAGGCTAAGGTGAACAAACAAGCGTGTAGGGAGGGAATGAGGTGGAGGGGGAAAGACACAAAATGGATTCAAGTGACGGATGGAGAATAGAGGTCTAAAATACCACAGAACTGAGTCAGCTCATCAGTCCTCTTGTTACTTAACATGCACTTGTATATGACACATCAAAAAACTGCCACAACCCTACTGATGGGTCATGTCAAATGGGTGATGTTGAGCAAAGTTGTATAAAGTAGAACTATTCTTACATTTGTAATTACAACAATAGTGGTATGATATTACATGGTTTCAAGTTTGTAATATCATACTACTACTACTGGTGTAATTGCATCTGTAAGAATACTTCTGCTTTTACTTCATACAACTCTGATTGCTGGGTAAGAGCTGGAGAGCATGTCCTAAACAAATACACACTAGATGGCCCCCATCACAAAACAGTCATAACATGCTGACGATGCAAAGGCCATGACCTTGCCGGGGTAGCAACTAGCGAGCTGCCTTTCTGCCTAAAGAATCCCAAGACCTGGACAGGTAGCGGCCTGTTGACCTGAAGGTTGCTGCCTGGACAGGTATTTGCCTGACGTTCTGCAGAGACCGGATGGATTAGTATGATAAGACTTCTATGAGCTTGTATCTGTAGCTGAGCAAGCGTCCAAATGAAACTACTAAGGTGTGTGTTCATGTGTGTGCGTGCGTGTAAACCCAGAGGCATGATCATGCAGGAAATCTACTGTGGTAGCATTCATTCAGCAAAGAAGGAAGGGAGGGAGGGACTGGTTGACAGATTTACTGAACTGGTTGTATAGTGAGATCACTAATTATCTGCCTGGTAACTCATTATGTACAGATCTGGATTGGTAATCTGGCATACAGGGTATTTCCCACTGGGACGAAAATCCTTCCTCAGGGGTTCATTTTTGCATTTCCTTAGAGACTGGCTCACAATTTTAAAGGGGACTGTGGAAAGTCGCAGGTCAAACTCCAGCCCTAATGAATATTCTGCCTAGCAACCCAGTGAGGTAGTGACTCCAATGACTAGGATAGCCATGCTCATGATGGTAGTGGTGGTGGTGGTTGTCTTTTCCCTACCCAGGATCATTCTGGGGACTGGAAATCCCAAATGCAGTAGCTAGCCTAGCTGTTATAATCCCAATCCTAATCCGCTGGAGTTGAGTCACGGGTAATCCCCGCCGTCTGTTGCCCATCAGACAGCCCAGACTGCTTACACAGATGAAACTGCCACTGCCACACAGCACTCTCCTATCTCTTACATAACAACACAGAGGGCCACTGCTGTAGCTGTCGCTGCCACCGCTGCTGCCGCTGCTAAGCCTTCGTTTCCCCTTCCTTCTCAGTAGCGCCATGTCTTCTCGACCTTTCTTGTACTCCGCGTTGGCTTTCTGGAAACAATCCCCTCTCACTTTCAATTAGACTGTGGAGTTGACCTTGCCCTCCGTCACTGTTAATCTGTCTTTCCCTCTCTACACCCCCCCCTCCCTCCCCACACACACACACACACACACACACACCCTCTCTGAAGTACAGTACAAGACGTCCATCACGCTCTTTGTAAATTAATTACTCTTATGTAATACTACTGATCACCATGAATTCATAAGACTTAGGAGCACATGGATCCTCACGCCGAAACAAAACCAGAGTTCTGGATAATTCTGTGGTTCATCATCATCTGCACAGCAGACATTAGCTTGATGTTTTATTTAAAGCATTACCTTTCTAAATTTAAATGATCTATACACTTAAAATGTTTTGTTGACATCTACCACATCAAATCTACTAACTAGCCCATCAATGGATAGCTGAGGAACGCCTAAAATTCTCTTTGATAAATCTACTAGCCTATCAGTAGTAGCTGAAAGCCAACACACTGCTCAAATGCCCACAACCAAACAGATATTTGTGTTCTCGCACAACTCTAAATCTAATCATTGCGTAATTCCACGTTGCCTGCCGTCCTCATTCACTTCTCGTTGGTCTGTTTTGACTGCCTATTTAGAGGATAAACGGTGATTTCACACCTCATTTGTGGAATCCGGCTGATGTCCCAGAGAGAGAGAGAGAGAGAGAGAGAGAGAGAGAGAGAGAGAGAGAGAGAGAGAGAGAGAGGTGGAGGCCAAATGTGATTTAGTAAATCAACTCTTGGACTCTTGTGTATGAGGCCAACAATGCCCCAGTGCCCGAGCTGAGACTGAGCGATAAGTCCTCATGGTTTGTCACTTTCGAGGTGTTACAACATTTTTAAATGTTACATTGTCTCATTGGATTCAAATTGTGAACATTGGAGTCTGCTGTACTAAATCTCTAGCATCGCAGAACTGTTTTCCACTTGTGCCTGACAAGCCTTCAGGTCGGCCATCACTGGCTAGGAGACGAATGTTTGTTTTCCACTTATTTGTGATAAACCTTGTAAGTCCTGTGGGTTGGAAGTCACTGGCTAACATTGTTTCGAGAGCAAAGCCATTGCCAACGAGGCTGGTTGCTGTACTGCGTTGTTCCATGGTTGTTTAAAATAGACTTTCCACCTACTTTTTCCAGACCTAGCTTAGTGATGCGTGCTAGTAATGGATGGAATGGTAGCCGATCACCATGGCACTCTCCTCTGTTGGCCTTGTTACCGAGGGATACGCCTCACAGGAGGGTTACCTCACTTCCTGTTCTGACACAGACTCTGGCCTGGACTTGAGGACCACATCTGGACAAGATCAAGAGACAACTTCTGCACCAAGACTTCCACAGTCCTCCAACGGACATTCTAATGACATGACACCATTCTGATTCTAACGACATGACACCATTTTGATACAAAGTCCCAGGGACATAACCCTGCTGGTGCCAGATGTGGGTTAATGTCATTTCACTGCTGGTGACAGCTGGGATTGAAAATATGTGGACACAAATATGTTGCCACAAATTAGATCAACTGATGGTGAAGGACTCAGACTCTTGTATCCAGACTGATGTCGCATAACTGGCATTGTCACAGAGTGACTCTGTCTGTATGGTATGTTAATATGCCATACAAGTAGTGAATTCACAGTCACACAAACATTGAGCAGGTCAGATATGTCAACCCTTGGGTTCAGGAAGTAAAACACCTACATTGAGCCAACCAGCATTATCCAGTGAGTCAACTGATGCTGGGTCTCAAATGGTGCACTTGTGCACTTCAGTGTTCATGTTTCAGTGTGTATGGCGTATTAGTTACGCACTGAAACATAGTGCCCAAAGTGCACAAGTGCGCCATTTGAGATCCAGCACAAGTATCGTTTTTCATGTTGAACGTCCTGGTCAAGGCTAATATGGTATCATCACTAGTCAAACTGCCTGTGGGCTAATGACATCCTGTATAACTGCGCCTGTCGAAGCCAAACTCCGAGGGGGAGCGGGATGGGAGGAGACAATGAAAACACAAAAAAGAGTTAATTTAAATCGGAGACTGCTCTGGTTGTTCCTGAAATAGCTTGGCAGAAGTGTTGCCAAGATGGCTGCCAGGGGCCTGCCTGAGAGAACTTCCTGTCAGCACTCCAGAGGAGGGTGTTGCATCCTAAAGTGCAGTACAGAACGCCAGTTTGTGTGTGTGTGTGTATGTGTGTGTGTGTGTGTGTGTGTGTGTGTGTGTGTGTGTGTGTGCGTGTGTGTGTGTGTGTTGCACCCTACAGTACAACACAGTACGCCAGCCCAAAACAGGGTGGAATTCTTCTGGTGTGTGTGTGTGTGTGTGTGTGTGTGTGTGTGTGTGTGTGTGTGTGTGTGAGAGAGAGAGTGTTTATCTGTGTGTGTGTGTGTGTGTGTGTGTGTGTGAGAGAGAGTGTGAGTGTGAGTGTGAGTGTGAGTGTGTGTGTGTGTGTGTGTGTGTGTGTGTGTGTGTGTGTGTGTGTTGCACTGTATGCCAGCCCCATAACTGGATGGAATCGTATCTTCTTGGCGCCGCCTGTACGAGGGGTTGTGTGTGTGTCTGTGTGTGTGTGACTGTGTGTGTGTAGTGGGAGTGCCTCATCCACCCCAGTGCAGTGTCAAAACAGAACTACAGGGGAGAAGGTGACAAGTTCGAGTCCCCAAACCACCAAGGTACAAAGGGTTGAATACATTTTATTGTGTTCTTTTATCAGATGCCAACTGGCAGAGTGCGGCGGTAAAACGCTGGCAAACTTCGCTCCCGAAGCCTCATGCAGATGTGTTATCGCTGAGCTGACAGCCTACACACCTTTAGCTCAGTGGTACTGTACTTGTGTGTCCCCAATGCCAAACTCGAGTGTTGACTGATGGGTCACAAGTTCAAGCCCAAGTGGCGGTTGGGTCAAAGACGAAACAGGGGTTTCAGGACTCCAAAAAATAAAACTGTTCCCTGACACCGTTCTTCAACTTTTTTGGGTACATTGGAGTGTAGAGTGATTAAGTTTATTATTTTCTGTTCAGAAAATAGTAAGGAACATGCATTTTACCCCATTTTCACCCATAAAATGTCATTCAGTGTAATACGGTGTTAAACTGTTGATAATGCAAAAAAACATATACAGTAGATGACATTAAAAATAAAATAAGCTACATACCATAGTAAAGGCCTATATTTAAGGTCTTCATCAAACCTAAAATTTCTAGTAAAAGGCATTTGCAAATAGTTTTTGCAGTGTTTGTAGTCTTTCACCGAGTGCATTTCACCCATTTGGCTTTAAGAAGTTTTTCCACTGAAGAGAAAATCAGTTTAAAATGCACAATTATTCATTTGTTGTATGCCCCCGCATTTGTTGTGCTAAACAAATAAGTTTCGTAAGAATTTGACTTTATTTTCACATAAAAATGTGCATTTCACTGAATGACCACAACTATTACACTGAATGATGCCTTGGCAAAAAAGCCTATATAAACAGCTACTTTTCATTGCTATCATATTGTTACCATCATACTACAGTACTCAACGTCCTGAATGAGTGACAACAGAAATAGATGTTGTCAAATAATTGGTATTTTACTTAATATTGTTTTGAAGAACTTCCAAGATCACAAGTTTAGAGGTAGGCTACTACTTAGGCCTAAAACAATAAAAAAGAAAATTCTGTCTGTTAACCTGCATATTTCCGGGATTGTGACTTAGGGTAATTCATGTACAACTTCCAAAATCCCACAATCTACCCAGTAATATGGATGCTACATGGCAATAACAAGGTTATAATGGAAATAACAATAAAAGTCATAATTTCAAGTAGTATCATCATATTATTGTATCTTAGAGTAATATTGCAACTTATATTGCCGTTTTGATTTTTAATATACAACCATGAACTGATTACACTGAATGAAATGACCCTTATGCCCCGTGTACATCGGGAGCGACCAACGCGAATGAAGCGACGGAAGTCATTCATTCTCTATGGAGGGTGCGCGACCAGCGCTACCGGAGCGAATTCGCCAGGGGCGAAGCTTCTTGAGCGACCAGGGCGACTTTTGACGATTAAACTCAAGCTAATCTTAAGCGAATTCGCTATGACGCTGTTCGGCGAAAACCAATTGGAACGTTCATATCGAGGAATGTCCCAGGCTGTCAAGACAGAGCCGTTATGTGATTAGCTGAATCAAACATGTCAGTGCAGCGTCCAGAGCGAATAAAACGAATTCATGGCGAAACTTCTTCAACTACCTCAGCTACCTGGTCGCGTTGGTAGCGCTTGATGTACACGGGGCATAATGCACTGAATGACATCTCTTACACTGAAGGACGACCAAATACTTTTCACCTTATTTTTACCTTTTTACAAGCACACAGTTAGTCACCTACATGAGACGATGACTTTGACCCACAATGTTTACTATGTCTATTTAGAAAATATGCTTGTTTGGATGAATATCTGAGTATAAAAAGACATTTCACTGAATGACATCTGTTTTTGTGGACGCTGTTACCACAAGATAAAAATACAGAATTTTGACTATTGAAGAACAAGATTCTCCCTTTGCATCATCACTTAAAGGATAGTTCCGGCGTAAAATGAAAGTTTCACCATCGCTTTCCCATGCCACATAATGTATCTAATGATGAGCCATTCTGGGCAATGCCGCGCCGTTATGGAGTTAGCTTATTTTAAGCTTTTTGGTGAAAAACGCAGCCAACGCATCACGGCGGGGCCAATTATAAACCTTTTCTTTTCTGATGTTTCCCCGCTATAAACAACTTCAAAAACGCTACACACTTAATCACAAAGGTCTCGTCAATCAAACCGAGGCACAGAGAATGTCATCGGACCACAGAATCTTTCACTGGCCAGTGTTTTCAGAGGTGTCTCACTGTTGCAACTGACCCGGATGCAGGCTAGAAGACTCTAATGAGCAGGGCGCGCGAGGTCAGATGGACCATTACGCAACGGAGGAGGGCTGGAGGAATTTATAAAGTCGTACTAGAAGTACTCTTACAGATGTAAGTACACCACCAGTGGTGTGTTATTACAAAGCTGAATCCATGTTATATTATACCGTGTTGCAATTACTTTGTAAGAGTAGTCTGCCTACCTGTACTCTCCATGCAACTCTTCAAATCTGCTGCCTGCACACACGGTAGTAGCGATCCCTCCGGGTTTTTACGCCAGTTTCGTCCACTTCTAATGCTATTAGCCATTCCCGTAATATGGCTGGTTTAGACAGTGGCAGTCGGTGAAAACGGTCGGGGTTCCAGCTTTTCATTTTACGGTCGCAGCCGGTGCGAACCGCGGACCATGTTTAGCCTACCTAGCCACCTGATTGAGTAGCCTGCATCCGGGTCAGAGAGTTGCAACAGTGAGACACCTCTGAAAACACTGGCCAGTGAAAGATTCTGTGGTCCGATGACATTCTCTGTGCCTCGGTTTGATTGACGAGACCTTTGTGATGAAGTGTGTAGCGTTTTTGAAGTTGTCTATAGCGGGGAAACATCAGAAAAGAATAGGTTTATAATTGGCCCCGCCGTGATGCGTTGGCTGCGTGTTTCACCAAAAAGCTTAAAATTAGCTAACTCCATAACGGCGCGGCATTGCCCGGAATGGCTCATCATTAGATACATTATGTGGCATGGGAAAGCGATGGTGAAACTTTCATTTTACGCCGGAACTATCCTTAGGGTTCCTTTTGATGATGTCACATATTGTGTGTGACTATCACTTTTTATTATGATTTAAAAGCACCATGTTGATCTTATTACACTGAATGATATCTAAGGAATTGAAAATCCGGACAAAAGTCCCCAGATGATTTGAATATCAAAACAAAATGGTAATGAAACGTGCTTTTGATACAATAACAAGAACACTTCTAGAATTATGCCCAGAGAGTGAAAAAAGAATTTTGTTCGTCATTTTGCATAATTATTCAAGGATGTATTGATGATTTTTAAGTTCGGACCATTACACTGAATGACGTTTTTGCACTTTATGAGATTATTTAACACATACATTCACAATTATTTTTCTTTAAATGTTACTGAAATGAGACACCAGACTATGCTGTTTATCAGCATAACATTCAAAATTCATTCATTTACTTTTTTGATAGTTAAATGAGTGCGGAACAAAAAAAATGCACGTCTCGTCTTTGACCCTGTTACACTCTGTATTATTGACTTTCCGATTTCATAACTTTGCAGAATTTCCTCTGGTGTCAGCTCCTGTATGAAGGGTGTGTGTGTGTTCTGCACTGGGGTGTTTCTACTTTTTCTGGAAAAGAGGGTATTTTCTGTCTCCTCTCTGCCACTTGGCGTGTCAGAAACAGTGCTTCCATGCTGCTTTTGTGGATCGTCCTGTGGGTTGACCCCACAACAAATGCATTTTAACACACGCATGAATGTAAGAACGCACTCGCACACGCACCCACACCCACACATACTCTCTAGTTGAACCGGGAACATTATGACGCGTCCTAACATGCTTTGCGTGTGGAAACACACAGGTCACCAGCGCAGCTAAAAATGCCACAGGAAGTGATGCGGAAAACAAGGAAGTGGAAATGAGATGTCGCTTCAGGTTGAAATAAACTCCCCATCACCATCACGCACATCCATATTAAGTCTGATCGGGTGCAGGCTCGAATACACTCCAATCACTATCATTTAAAAATAAATAAATCTGTATACGTTTCACCTTGGTGAAATTTCGGGAAACCAAGGCCATTCCTCCGCCTGAAACGTCACTAACATAAAGACGTTTGTAAATGAGAGCTCATCAGATCCATCTTTGCCTTGTTACTAGGTTAGAATTAATTCCTCCATTTTTGGTATCAGATGCATAATACAGTACACAAGTGACCCCCAAATACTTCATTACCGAATGGTCACATGGGTAGACGCAGAATTTCTGAGTGGTGGATGACGGAAGTGATAAGGGTATCAGTTTAAAGATTGTACCTTTGTTTTTGTGATTAATAAAAAGCGATAAAAAAAATAAAATAAAACCAGTCATGCACTTTTGCCCTGTCTTCTGCCATTCTTGCACGGCATTCTGGGAAGAATTCACTCACTGTGGTCTATATGCGGCCTCAAGATGGGTTGTAAAGGCTCTGAAGCGTACAGTACTCATCTCTCCTCTCTCCTCCTCACTTCTCACCTCACCTCAACTCATGTCAAGTCAGCTCTGAATGGATGGTGAAAGGCGGTGCCCCCCCTCCTCCTACTCTAAAAGCTGTGTTTCCAGACCAGAGAAAAGACAGAGGCCATAACTAATTTAAAATGTTTTACTGTGTGGGTCTTCACATGCATGCACACATACACACACACCTATACACGTACACACACACTTACACAGGCACATACACACACACACACACACTTACACAGGCACACACACACACACACACACACACACACACACACACACACACCTATACATGCTCACGCACACAAACACACATGCTTCTTGAGCATGTAGAAAGCCTGTGGCTATTTCCACTATCCATCTCCTGCACTTAAAGTGTTCCCTCGCTCAGATTTACTGTGAGACTATCCAGCCAGCCTAGCACCTCTTTCTCTCTCTCGATCCCTCATCTCTCTCCATTCTTCATCCCCCCCACTCTCCTAGTCAACAACAGCAGCAGCAACTCAACCTATCAAACCCTCTCTCTTAGGGCTATTCAGGTTCTCAGTGTTGATTTATTTATTGGTTCATTCATTTATTTGACCTTTATTTTTTACCACGAAGGTCCCGTTGAGACATATACATCTTTTCCCTATTCCCAGGGTGTCCTGGTGTGCGTGTGCATGTGTTTCTTGGGTGGAGGCTACCTACTAAATTCTGCATTGACTACATTGACTCTCCATAGAGAAATAATCCATCGCTTCCATCGCTCTGGTCGCTTTTGGTGTACACGCACAGTTAGGAAGAGGTTCTTTCATGTCACAAATCAGGCCGATAAGGGCAGGGCCAGTCCTCTTTGCTAGTCTGAGGTAGTTGAACATATGGCAACAACAGGAGCAGGAGATGCCATCTTTGCCAGTCTGGGCCTGGGGTGAATGCAGGGCCGAGGTGCCTTCTTTGCCGGGTGATTGCGCAAGCAGCAGCGGCGTGTAACGGCTTCCTCTTGAGAAACCCTGACAGTTAGTTCACATGCCTCCTGCACAGACTACCTCTCCTTCTACCCACTATATTGGTGTGGGTGCATGTGTAGAATGCCTTTCTCTGTGTGTGGCTCGATGGCTGGGTTGATGGTGTGTGTGTGTGTGTGTGTGTGTGTGTGTGTGTGTGTGTGTGTGTGTGTGTGTGTGTGTGTGTGTGTGTGTGTGTGTGTGTGTGTGTGTGTGTGTGTGTAATTGCATGTGTGCATCTGCATCCCCCCTCTCCAAATCACACAGCTCCAGGCCACTACTGTAACGGGAACCTGAGATGCCTTCTCAGAAATGTCACCACAGACACAGCAACGCCACCAGAGTGAGAGAGAGAGAACGAGAGAGAGAACACGAGAGAGAGAGAGAGAGAGAGAGAGAGAGAGAGAGAGAGAGAGAGAGAGAGAGAGACAGAGACATAGACAGAGACAGAGACAGACAGACAGGCAGAGAGAGAGAGAGAGAGAGATAAATAGAAGAATAGAAGAAGAGGAGAAGGGGAAAATGCCATTGGCCTGCCACCAGATAAAATGTAAGATGTAGCATCATATCTTTGTTCTCATTGCCTCCAAAATATTCTCCTTTTGTCATACAATAGTGTAAGTGTAAGGGGTGGGTGAGTTCTTGAACTTCTTACAAGTGCAGTGGTGCTCCTTGTGAACCATCTCTACCCTCCACACTCACTACACATCTGACACTGTGGGTCTCTGTACTCTATTGGTTTGGCCTGTCTGTTTCCAACTCCCAACGCCAAACATTGTATCACACCGTGACCACCTACACAGCTTTTGCAATGGAAACAACCTCAGCATCTATTCAAACTGTAATCTCCACAACGTCGCATTCCTTCCACACAGGTTTTCTCAGCATTTACACCAGGTCATGTTCTCTACACTAGTGTTTCTGAACAGGGTCTCAGAACCTGGCTGTCTCCAGATGAATGGGTTCCACCTTGCTCCACGAACGTTCATCTAGAAATACGGCGTATACATAAGTCTGCAAAGGTGTGTTTTTTGTAAAAAAAATAATAATAATAAAAAAGAATCCTTGCACATGTTTTCAGTGTTACATGACTGTAGCCTTGCGAGCCATCCTACGTACTTCCGCCAAAGGATTGGCTCCATACGAAATGAAATGGTAGTATTATGGGATGGTCAGGACCAGGCTAACAGGACTGTCCAATATAAAAAAATGCCAACTATTTGTTCCTTCCACAAAGCCTCAGCTTTGCCTATGGTGCTATCCCAGACTATTAATCACATGCTGTCTGAGCTTCCTGAACCCTTTGAACTCATATCTGCAGTGAGGCATACATTACATGTTGCCGTACATACATGACGCAAACACAGGAACACAGACAGACAGACAGACAGACAGACAGACAGACAGACAGACAGACACAATAGGTCAAGCTTTTGATGTGATAAATAAGGCAAACATCCCATCGGTCCCCAACTGAACACCATGGAGGACTCATAGGGGTCGCATCGGGAGGAAGCAAAGACCTCGTCTCGTCTCGCCTCATCTCATCTCATCTCTGCAGCCCGAGGCTCATGGGGAGAACAGTCACAGGACTGACACATCACTGAAGCAGAAATGAGCTCACTCCCATTCTATCTTTGTCTTTCCACATCAGCTACAGACATGTACACACACACACACACACACGCACACGCATGGGCATACTCATACGCATGGCAGACAGTGACCCAGACACATGCGCTTAAGACACAAAGAGGTGGTCTCGTCTTTATCCATCATCCAGCCATATACACACACTGCACACACCAACACACAAAAGATATAGATCCAAACATACTTTGCAGACAAAGCCAGGGACAGACGCAACCTCTTCAAGTTGAAGTAACACTCTGCGTTAATGACTCACGACAACACAAACAGTGCGAGATGGATGGTGCCATGTTGATTGATAACACGTCTGGTAACAAAAGCTACAAAACCTGTTAAGCTAGTCAAAATGTATCAAAGTGTGTCAATGTCTGCCTTGCAGATTTTCATTTGCATGGGATCATAGCCGAGTAAGATGGCTGCTCACAAGAGCCTCATCGCTATAATGTCATCTATCCCTTAACATCTCCTTATTGACATTATTTCTGACAGTATTTTGTCATTATTTTGAGCTTCATCAACAACTGGTTACAGTTATTGTCCTTTTCTCTGTAAAATGGCTCTCATTTGGCATTTGTACCTATTGTTCTGTGCACTGCGTATCTGCAAGTCTTGTATGCTATGATTATGTCCTCAATTCTAAGTCGCCTTGGACAAAAGTGTCTGCCAAATGTAATGCAACATAATGTAATATAATATTGAAATACAGTACACACCATGTTGTCATCCTCGGGACACAGGCACGCATGGGAAGCCTGCTCACATTTTCAACCACAAATATTGCCAATATTTTTTCTCTAATTTACTCCAGAAATTATATTTGCATTAGCAGAGTTTACAGTGTCTGTAAATACTGTGCTACAGTACCATGTCAACCACTCTGGAACGAGGCATTGACGACCACACGTTTTAATGACAAATTGAAGAAAGATACTAGCAATGCACCAACCGTCTGTGCTGCCTACAGCAAACCGATGGAGGTTACTGATCAACAACAAACAAACATACATGGCTTACTAACTTACAGTGTAACTGGGACTCTAGGTAAATGTTCTGCTATGGAAGAAGAGTGAACAGGTGTGTGTGTGTGTGTGTGTGTGTGTGTGTGTGTGTGTGTGTGTGTGTGTGTGTGTGTGTGTGTGTGTGTGTGCATGCATGAGTCATGCCCAGCATCCTGCCCTCCAATTAGACTCCACATTAGAAACACTTTTTGCTCACGCCAACCGTGCGTCATGTACACACACAGCCACTGGATGCGCTGGTTTGCGCAACAACATACAGAGAGCACGCTATGATCTCACATTGAATACACAACTCACTATGAATATATAAAAAACACACACATATTGTATACGCATACACACAATACACACCATGAACACGCCTCTGTAACCAA
>NC_085868.1:7725578-7730578 GCF_034702125.1 Engraulis encrasicolus | reverse complement strand
ACGTTTGAGCGACTGTGTAAAAATAAGATATCCAATCGTAAATCAGTGAACCATGCAGAGTAGAATGATTACATCGATCCTTGCCGACCGCACACATGCACACGCACACGGACACACACACACGGACACATGAGAGAATGATGGGAGTTTGGTGCTTGGCCTCTGTGACATATTATCTGTTGTTTCTGCTGTGAATGAACAACCCAACGGATGCTGCCCTCGTGTTTCGAGGGTGCACACAGAGTGCATGCGTACATCCACAATCCAACAACGGCTGCGGCACCTTTTCTTTCCTCACAGAATAATGGTAGACGGACAAGGTGGTGAATGTCAATGAAGATATAGTTTAAGTGTGTGAAAAAGGTTCAGTGTGTAAGATGTTTTTATATCTTCAATGTGAAACGTCACTATGTGGGCTCAGGCGTCAGATGGTACAACCACGGCTAATGCCCATAAATGTATTAGTATAATTGGTAATTAATGTAGGCCTACTGAGATGAATATGCAGTATGCATATCCACTAAAGCAAAACAAATCCACACAAATCGTAGCATTACATTACATTACACTTAGCTGATGCTTTTATCCAAAGTGACGTAGATATTTTAAGTACAGGGTATTGGTTGCAGTCCCTGGAGCCAGTGTTAATTTCGTGACGAAATATTTTCGTCATAATTATCGTTAACGATTGTTTTTCCCCTGACGACAATAAAACGATGACGAAAAAAACAGCATGCGTTTGTACGAAAAATATAACGATATTGATTTATATTTTCGTCAAAAAAATAAAAATGTGACTACAATACCACCGGAGACGAAAACCAATAGGAAGCATTTTTGTTAATAGCCTATGTCACTGAAACATTGGAAAAGAATTGCCTGCTATTTCGCAAGTCGCGACCCTCATCTGCTCCCCGTCTCCTCCTTCCTCCCCTCCCTCACACACACACACACACGTAGCAGGCACAGTGACAGGCAGCGTCGGTGCCGCAGCAGCAGTAGCCTACTTTTCAGTGCAATCCTGGCTGGAAAAAATATTGTTGCCCATTTATCCATGACGAAGAAGTTTATGCAGTCATGAAATAGTGGTGGTGCTGTCGCACATAGCAAACATCTTTCTCGAACGATGCATTTTTGCGGAACTTCTCCACTCCACTGTTTGTAGGCTAATTTAAGGGTCTATGCGTAGGCACAAGCCTTCTGATAAGAATCACTTCAGTGCCTATCGCAAAGGATTCTGAAGTGTGGAGTTTTGCGACTTTTTTCAGTCAAGGACACTGAAATAGGAAGTGAACCTTCCACGCTTTCACATGCGGGGGACAGACAGTTATTTGCAGTTATTGCAATAACGTCTTGCGAATGCATGCAACCATGGACACAACCATGTCAACAAGAGCGCGTGTGCCATCACAACTTTGCATGAAGCAAACAATAGCCTATGCAACAGCTTGCAATACTCGCACGAGAGAGAGAGAGAACAGGTGCTTCCAACAGGTGCCGTGCCTTTGTAACGCTTGCATAGGCCTTCAGTAGGCTACTGTACCCCGCGATGTTCTTGATTAGGCCTACTGTTACTGTATAGGCTACCCACAAGTATTTTTTCATAACTTGCAGTCCTGTTTTCCACAGAAGTGGTTCTAAAATATCGACAGAGATTTATGAGTGTTGCGGCCATTTTTTTTACACATTGGACGCACTGGCTTATAAGACGCTCTGGCAGTTTTTGACAATATTTCATTATTAGCCTACAATAGGCCTATGTCATTTTAATCATTGATTTCCCCAAATGGTATTTTAGTTTGACAATTTTATAGAGAAGTGTAGACAAGAGGAAATGAATGTAATATTTTAGTTGACTAAAATTATTTTAGATTTCGTCGACTAAAATTGTATGAATTTTAGTCGACTAAAATTAGACTAAAACAAAAATGATTTAGATGACTAAAACTAAAACTAAATAAACAATTCCTGTCAAAATTAACACTGCCTGGAGCAGTGTGGGGTTAGGTGCTTTGCACTTCAGCCCTGACGTGAGATAGGGAGTGGGAGGGTGGGTTTCGAACATGCAACCCTCTGATCTAAAGCAGTCTCCTTAACCACTGGATCACGGCTGCCACCCTGATGTGCGTTACAACTAAAACGTCATTGACCCAGTACGTACAGCAAGGGGGCATGCATGTGTTTCCAGTACCCATAATGCACCACTTCGCATCACTGCTACACGCCTCAAATGTTGCAATTGCTGGCCATAACTTTACAATGTCAAAACAGCTATGTCTACTTGTGTACTGTCACTTTTCGGCTCTTGGCGGTTTGTAGAAGTATTTGGATATCTCATGCACTGAACCTTTCAGACGAGCTGCCCTTTATATAAAGCACTGGGGAAGCAGGCTTGACACCCAGAACATTTATGTTTGAGTGTGTGTGTGTGTGTGCGTGCGCGCGCGTGTAGCGTGTCATACACGCACAGTCACACAGAGTCATGTTTAGCAGCTCTGTGGCGGCCCAGGGTGGAGGGAGCTTCCCTGATTGGTCAGAACGAAAGGTTCTGGGAACAGGCAGAAAAGGGGCGGAGCTTGGTTTCCTGACTGCCAGACAGACCGACAAAGCGAAGCACTCTGGAATGGCCATATAACACTCACCAGCGCTAAGTCTTGAAATCTTCACTCACTCACTGGATACTGCATTGTGTGTAGGGAACTAAACATTAAAACTTGCATCCTTAGTAGTGAGCAGCAAGTTAACATTTTGGACACGGCCCAGGTTTTTCCTTAGCTGCAGGGATTCGCCCCTCTGGCTGATGAGTCAGTCTTGTGTGTGTGTGTGTGTGTGTGTGTGTGTGTGTGTGTGTGTGTGTGTGTGTGTGTGTGAATGAGAGAGAATGAGAGATACCGGGACTGTGTGTGTGTGTGTGTGTGTGTGTGTGTATGTGTATGTGTTCTGATGATAATTTCTGAATCTTGCTTCATGGACACGTGCTTCCCTCTCTCTCTCTCCCTTGCTGAGGGTTCTGGGAGCCCAATTGGAGATAGACGAGTAGTCACACACTCAGACTTGCCTCAGGGAAAATAGATTCACTGGATCACTTCAGTGCTGGGGAATACAGAACACACACACACACACAGCTAGCTAGGTCATCCCCAGAGATTAGTACCACTCCTGCATAACAAAAGCAAAACCCTCCTGCAGCATAAAAACACACAGCGCGACACGAGACTCCAATTCACACACACACCATCACTAACAATCGAACTAGCACACAGAATTCAAATGCCCAGTCTCCTCTCATTTATAAAACACTTCTTTTCTAGCTGCGGCAGCAACAGTAACTAAGCGGCTAGGCTACATACAAGACAGACAGACAGACAGACAGAAAAATATGAATACAGGCAGACAGATAGACAGACACAGACAGAGAGACAGGCAGGAAGACAGTCACACACACATGAACACACACACAATTAGTACACTTGAATCTTCTGGTTGCGGCAGGACCAGTAACCAGCCTGTGTGCCTGCTATACCTGCAAGACACGCTCATGCGCGCACACACTCACGCGTACGCACACACACACACACACACACACACACACACACACACACACACACACACACACACACACACACACACACACACACACACACACACACACACACACACACACACGTGTTTCTCAACTTGAGTGCATTTCTGAGTGCTGAGCTCAGGGCATGCCCCTACAGCTCCAGACAGAAGGGCTGAGCTGAACCCTTGGCAGGTACAGTAGGCTCCTCTCCTCACGCCTGCATGGGAACCACTCCACAGGCACGCTCATCCACTTGACTACTCAGTACCAGTTCTACGCATTTGGGGGCCCAGGGCAAAATATAGGCGTGGGGCCCTCTTGAATAATTGGAGATATTAGCTCATTGGATGCCAGGCAGTTTCCAACCATGCTACCTAGCAGAGCCAGTGCAATTTCAGCATTTTGGTTGTTTTTTGAACACTCAGGGAAAATTGGATTCTATGCATATGTCAACACCACACCATAAAAAAGCTGGATTGATGGTACTGAACGTTGGGATACAAAATTACACAGTAAAGCACACTACACACTGCTGGGGGACAACTGAGGAGATCCCTTAGTGGGCCAGGTACACTGCAGTACTCAAACATGGGAAGGGAACCACTCAAGGGAGCTGGTATCAGAGACACATGACTATCACTATTGGATAGGCCATGTTGGGCAGTTTCATATGAAGCATGACATACAATTTAAAAAAACAAAAACTTAATATTTTTTTCCCCCATGGAACAACTGTAGAAATCACAACATAAAGTCACTACGGTACACTACGGTATTCAGAATGCCTAGTGAAGGTGGCAGGTGTCTGTTGTGTAGGTGGCCACTGATAGCTAGTGTGTGTGTGTGTGTGTGTTTACGTAAGTAGGTTAAGCTATTTGTGTGTGTTATTAGCATATGCAGTGTGAAAGGTGTATCGGGTAAACAGGAAGAGTGTGTGTGTGTGTGTGTAAAATTGTGTGGCATGTATGTCAATGTGTAATTCTTACATATGTGTGTGTGTGAGTGTGTGTGTGCAGCCAGGTGTGTGTGTGTGTGTGTGTGTGTGACCAGGCAGGGAACCTGAGCGCTGGAAGTGGAGTGGAGTGGCTAGTGTATCCAGCGCCTAATTACTAGGTGTTAGCGCATGTGTGTCTGTGTGAGAGAGGGAGAGAGAGCGCCTTAACGGCTCCAGCGCTGCCAAAGTGGACTGCTGTGGGGGTTACGCAACAGGACTGCTAATCACACCCAGGGAGGAGCAGCAGGCCACAGCATGACAAGTCGGGAGAGAGAGAGAGAGAGAGAGAGAGAGAGAGAGAGAGAGAGAGAGAGAGAGAGAGAGAGAGAGAGAGAGAGAGAGAGAGAGAGAATGAACACACACGCTGGCTGGGCTAGACCTACTCAATCCATCATTCGGTCAAAGTGCATTCCACAGCTGGGGTAAGGAGACCCCCCCCCA
>NC_085868.1:7680578-7720578 GCF_034702125.1 Engraulis encrasicolus | reverse complement strand
TGCGCTTGGAATGGGAAGCAGCGCGTTCCCGGGACAGGCCCCGCCCCCCTGGACAGGGTTCCGCGCGACATCTGGCGGTGGAGCGGGAAGCGCACGAGAGGGGAAAAGGGGAGCTACAGACAGAGGCGCACGGGCGTCACACCCTTCACATATGTCCATCGCCATCTCGCGGCCAGTAGGCCTCTCAACTGACAGCGATGGATGGATAATGACACAAGGCAGCATTCACATCACATTGCTTGCCGCAAAGTAGCCTACACAGCTCACTGTTCCATAGCCTACTTGGAATGCACAGATTAAGATAGACTTATGTGACAATGATGACCAATAACTTTTTAAAAACTAACTTGTCAACAATGAGCATAGCTTTAGCTAGTCAATTCATTCCACATGGCAGCACATCATTGCCTGTCTGTCCTCCTCAGCAACTTTGACAATGACCTGTGTGTCCCCGTCACACTCCATGTGCTGGTGTGTCACCCTGGCAGCATTCCCAATGTAATGCCACCGTTAAAATGAACCCATTCTTCAAGGCAAACTCAGCATGTCACTGCTGTAATTGCATTTAAATGCAATGGACGCGCAGCCTCGAATGTCACACCAACATTGCACACACAACGGGGTAGGTTTGGTGGGACTGGGACAAATAAATATGGCATATTGTCTGGGTA
Organism: Engraulis encrasicolus; assembly: GCF_034702125.1. Classification (NCBI taxonomy): domain Eukaryota; kingdom Metazoa; phylum Chordata; class Actinopteri; order Clupeiformes; family Engraulidae; genus Engraulis; species Engraulis encrasicolus. Next base: position 7,719,907 of record NC_085868.1, on the reverse strand, counting down.
TCCCGTTTTGCATAATGAACATCCTAAAAGTGGTATGGTCATGTCCCCACCATCCACATCTAGAACTACGCCAAAGTGTGACACACTGACTACATTTCCCTGGGTGAGGCTGTGGAGTGGACAGACTCCTGGTTAACTCATTTGAACCCATAGTCCTACTATACATCTCAGACAAACGTTTGACCTCTTGTGTCCTCCATATCTTGTGTGTGCTTTGGACTGGACTGAAATGCCCTTTATGCTTACGTTACCAATCCAGGACTGTTTTTTAGAGCAAGGGAGCACATCTTTACTAGTCATGCCGCGCCCTCCTACTGACGCAACACCTTTGGCGTTGCAACTAGTCAGGTCAAGAGCAATGCAAGTACTTTCTGAGTTCACGAAAATACGGGAACTCCTTTCACTTTGTTGGGAAGCAAACAACCATAAGCAAACCAAGGGAGGCGGGTCAACCATGCCGTTTGGGAAATGTTAATTGCTATGCTCTTGGTCAGACCAAGTCTCGAAGAGATTTGAACGTCGATGATAATCAGGCTACATCTTTACTGTGCCTGCTGACAACTACTCTTCCACTGTCTTCCGTAACCAAACCTCTAACCAAAGTGACTTAACAAGTATATTTTGTACCCTTGCCGTAGCCAGACAAACCAGACTACAGTAGCCTATAACATGAAATGGCTATGTCATGCGATAGGCTAAGTCATCGTGCGGAGCTCATCCCAATGACTCGCAACACAGACACTACAGTGTTGTAATTTGAGGATAGAGCCAGGCCAGACTCATGGCCCAGCTACGATTATGCCCTACAGAATGGTCTGAGTCTGGACCAACCAGGCAAGCAAAAAATCACATTCTGTCAGTAGGGTTGGGTATAGACTACCACAGTGTTTCTCAACAGGGGTGCCGGGGCACCCTGGGGTGCCGCGGGCCCCCCTCAGGGGTGCCGCGGAAATGTGGCAGATAAATAAATTATGTAATATAATACATATTTGTCTAAACTGATAGAAGTTAATGCTAGTCAGTGGAATCTTTCATCTGCCATTTAAGCACAATAAAGTAAATATAGTTCGCCCCAGTCAGCTCCAACTTCGAACGTAGGTCGTGTGACGTCTCCAAATGTGTTACTTTCCTAAGCTTGTGTGGTATCGGATGCGATGCCATGTTACGGCTTGTTGGTTTGGGGTGCCTTGAAATTTTTCATGAATTGAAAGGGTGCCTTGCCTAAAAAAAGGTTGAGAAACACTGGACTACTAGACAAACCTCATCTGACAGTGAAGTGGAAGACTTGTATGGAAGAATTGTCAACACAGATGAGGCACACTGGTAGCTAGAGGTGGGATCTATCTCAGATGTGTTTACATCAAAATCCATCCATAACTTTTTGAGTAATCCTGCTGACAGACGAACAAACCAATGTGACCGAAAACATAACCTCCTTGGCGGAGGTAACAATACAGTGGGCAACTGTGGTGTAATGGTTAAGCAGATGGGTGTTAGATCACAGGGTTGCAGGTTCAATCAGGCCCTTACCAATCCCTTCCTCCCTCCATGGCTGAAGTGGCCTTGAGCAGGATCATATTAAGCCAATGTGGTGCCCCTGGGCACTATACCTCATTGGTGCCCCCTTTATGAACAATAATTAAGTGTGTGTCTTGTGGGGTACCCCCTCAATGGTCTGTGGCTCTGATTGTACACAGGGCCCATAATTTGGTGTTGCCCCTGGTTAAATGCCATACGACATGCCATGTACAATATGTAGGAGGCCGCACGAGGTATGCACTTTAATTATGCACTTTAAGTATGCACTTAATCCATCTCTATGATGGCACCTTATGTCTGTATGTTTTGTGGCGTTGGTTTGTGGTGTTGTGTGTTATGAGGAAGCTGTATAGTATGTATGTCCAAGACATTAAGACAAATTCCCTTCAGGAAGAATATTGAGGCCATTTTGACAGCCCTGAGGATTCCTAGATGACTCACAATTCTGTGGCTAGGTGGTTAGTTCCGCATAGCAGGTGTACCACACCCAGGTATTAAGCAACTCTAAGTGCCTTTCATCAGTCATCCTAGTGAGTTGGAAGGAGTTGAAAGAAAGATGCATCTCACGGATGCACTCAGACAGAATCGTCATTGATGTAACCTGAGGTCACTGGGTGTTTCATTGCGGGTCTTTCAACATCATTATACTTAGCTGACACCTTGATCCAAAGCGACTTACAGGGTATTGGTTCCAGTCTCTGGAGCAATATGGGGTTAGGTGCCTTGCTCAAGGTCATTTCAGCCGTGGATAGAGGTATACGGAGAGGTGAGGGTGGCATTCAAACCAGCAACCCTGGGATATTCAGACTTATAAGTTTCACTTGACCTCAGAAATCATTTTGGAACCATTATTTCTACTACTTTGGTGTTTCTTCAACTTTGAGTTTCAAACGGGTTTTAATGGTCCGTTACAAAACTCTTTGGAAATATAATGTAGCTCATAGCCTTCATTATCAATGGACATGGACAGTCTTGAAAACAAACAGAAATGCTTATACGCAAGTATTGTAGATGCTTTTATCCAAAGCAAATTTAATTTTTTATTTGTATTCGTTTTTTGTTTTTTTTAAGCTGGACATAAAGAACAACGCAACTAAATGGCTACTCCTCATTTCTTAAGAATAGAATAAAATGAAACTAGTAATGTCAATATGCCACGTTTCACACAGTGTAACTTTATTTTCACACAAACGCATATATGTAACATCAACTCTAAAATGCAAAATAAATAGCTTAATAAATATACACTCTCATGCCATATCTCTTTTTTTCTTATTTCCCCCCAGATTCACTGTAACAGTAACGTAGTTTCCCTTTCCGATTTCAATTAGTTTAGCAGAGAAGATAGCAGTATGGAATGTGAGTGACATTGGTCAAACCCTCTTTCCATCTGGGTGGGCATTTTAAGATATTATATTACGATTATTATTGTAATGGTCGATCTTTGTGCTCTTGGTACAGTGGGGCGTCTGGAAAGGAGCCCTGGATTGGAGTGTTTGATGTGCGTGTTTGGTATGTATGTATGTCTGTGAATTCGTGTGTGGATGTCTGTGTCTGTCTGTGTTGGGGTAGGCATGTTTGTATGGCGCGCGCACGTGTGTGTGTGTGTGTGTGTGTGTGTGTGTGTGTGTGTGTGTGTGTGTGTGTGTGTGTGTGTGTGTAGTCAGTTGGAGTCAGCTCAGACGGCGAGGTTGGCGATGACGGCTCTGGTGAACTCGTCGCTGGTGGCGTAGCCTCCCAGGTCACCTGTGCGTACCTGCCCCAGGGGAGAACAGCTAATTACACACCTGACATCAGCACATCATTCATGCATGTGCGCGCGCACAACCACACACACACACACACACACACACACACACACACACACACGGCTGCATCTACAGGAGTGTACAGTGCCCTCCATAATTATTGGCACCCCTGGTTGAGATGTGTTAAAAGCCTTAAAATAAATTCAGTGTTTATTGCAGAAGAATACTGTCACACTGAAAATTGTAGGAAAATGTAGCCTTCAACTCAAATGAATTGTAAGAAAATAAAAAAAATCCCTGACTGAAAAATAATTATTTTTCATTAAATCACCTGTTCCACAATTATTGGCACCCTTAACAATTCCCAGGAAATAAATATAATTGAAGCATTTCTGTCATTTCTACAGTAGTTTACAAAGTTTACCAGAGTATGTAGGAACATTTAATTAGTAATTCATCACTTCCTGTTTCCCTGGGGTATAAATATGACGTGACACCGAGGACATTTCTCTTATCCACTCTTAAACATGGGAAAGACAAAGGAACACAGCATACAAGTGAGGCAGATGTGCGTCAACCTTCACAGGTCAGGCAGAGGCTACAAGAAGATTGCCACTCAACTGCAGCTGCCCATATCCACTGTGAGATGAATAATTATGAAGTTCAAAACACTGGAACAGTGGTAAACAAGCCTAGACGAGGACCCAAGTTTCTTTTGCCACCACGCACAGTGAGGAGGATGGTAAGAGAAATCAAAAGATCTCCAAAGCTCACTGTTACAGAATTACAACAAATGGTAGCATCCTGGGGTCACAAAGTCTCCAAATCAACCATCAGGCGCTGTCTACACACCAACAAGCTGTTTGGAAGGCATGCACGGAGAAAACCTTTCCTCACTCACAATCATAAAAGCAAATGTCTGGAGTTCGCCAAGCGGTATTGGGGCCTCAACTGGGACCGTGTGCTTTGGTCAGATGAGACCAAGATTGAGCTTTTTGGCAACAAACACTCTAAGTGGGTCTGGCGTGCCACGAAAGATGCGCATGCTGAAAAGCACCTCATACCCACTGTGAAGTATGGGGGTGGGTCAGTGATGCTGTGGGGCTGTTTCGCTTCCAAAGGCCCTGGGAACCTTGTTAGAGTGCATGGCATCATGAATGCTTTGAAATACCAGGACATTTTAAATCAAAATCTGTTGCCCTCTGCCCAAAAGCTGAAGATGGGTCGTCACTGGGTCTTTCAGCAAGACAATGACCCTAAACATATGGCCAAATCTACACAGAAATGGTTCACCAGACACAAAATCAAGCTCCTCCCATGGCCATCTCAGTCCCCAGACCTCAACCCCATTGAGAACCTGTGGGGTGAACTGAAGAGGAGAGTACAGAGGAGAGGACCCAGGTCTCTGCATGATTTAGAGAGATTCTGCAAAGAGGAATGGCTAAAGATCCCTCTTTCTGTCTTTTCCCATCTTGTGAAACATTATAGGAGAAGATTAGGTGCTGTTTTGTTGGCAAAAGGGGGTTGTACAAAATATTAACACCAGGGGTGCTAATAATTGTGAAACACATTATTTGATGTCAAATAATTATTTCTTTATGTGGGATTTTTTCCCTACTGAATAAATGCACTTGTATTGAAGGTTGGATTTTTCTCTTTTTTTCCATTAAGGTCCCATATTATTTAGAAAAAAATAATAATAATTGGAAGCTAAAAAACACATCTCAACCAGGGGTGCCAATAATTATGGAGGGCACTGTATATACACACACACACTGTCTGCATGGCAGCCTCTGTCATTACCATTCATACAGGTATTTACACACACACACTTAGCACTCTATTCATAGTCCCACACGCACACATGGTGGTGACCGTACCCTGTGCAAGCAAACACACATGCACACACGCACACAGAGCCTCTACTGCAATACTACTATAATGCATGGCCATCATCACGTCAAAGTAAGATTAGATATGTTAGCTGGACATCAATCTGCAAATGTTAACCTTTATGTGGTGAATGCAACACATGTGAACGATTTCTTTTTTGTTTTTAAATTAGTCACTAGATATTTATTGAATGCACGCACACACACACACACACACCTTCAAACGATTTCCAAAAAAATGCTGCTTTTGCACTGACAGTGTTTGAATAAGACAAATCACAGAAAGACACACAACACACAATCGTTACCGATAATTTAATATTTATTCCACCGTTCAATAGCACAATGCATCATGATCCGCAATAGATACACAATAGCCATCTGTATGCATACACTGGAGATGAGAGAGATTCATGATTAATATCGTCTCTCGTAACTGATTTCTCAAGTACCCTACTGAAGACCAATGGACCCCAGCTTAAATACAACTTAAGACACTACAACAATAACATAATGTGTGCGTTTTAAGACTGAAGCATTTCTGAATGAAACCCAACAAAAGGAAAGAATGTAAATGCGAATATGCGTTTCAGACTAATGTAAGAACAATACTTGTGAATGACACTTAAGACACTACAAAACTAAAAAGAATGTAGATGTGTGATTTAAGACTTAGACATTTCTTTAAGCACAACTGTTTATGCATCAGCTAGCAGCACTGTTGGATAGATAAAGAGCTGTTCTCTTAACATTATGACACAGCAGGAAATGTTAAATGACAAACCGTTTCACATGTGTTTACAAATTGGCTAACTGGACCACATTGTTGCCCAAACAGAAGCAACGAGTGAGTGGATTCTACTTGTCGACTAGCTGAGAGTAATACGCTAGGCAGGTTTCTATGGCAACTGCTAATAATGGAGTTCCTTGTTGCTGTGACCAATGGCTGCCCAGCCTTGGATCAATAATGGCTGCTAAATAACAGGCCAGAGGTCAAAGTTAGAAGGTGAGTGCTACAGTAAGTTATGTTGGATAACACTCCATGAGTTCCAATCAGAGGTAGTGTAGCGGACAAGATCAAAATAAAAGACTAGTGACTAGTTGAAGCCAGGGGGAAGAGAAGGAAGAGAGGAGGAAGAGGAGTTGACGACAAGATCAGGGAAGAGAAAGAAGAGGAGACATTGAGCAGAGCAGCACTAGAAAGGGTGGCAGAAAGGACTGCAAAAAGTGCAGAGGAGAGAAGGACAAGAGATGGGTGAGAGAGACTTCGCGAGGAGTGCTGGGAAGTGTGTTAACCTGAGTGTAGGTAGAACAAAAGACTACGAGAAGCGGAGCATACACCACACACACACACACTCACAGGCATACAGTATCATGCACAGTCTGTCACACACACGCGTACACACACAGCAACATACACAGTCTCTCCTGGGAATGCTGTGTCACAGCGGATGGTCTGGGTCAGGAAGAGACAGGCAGCAGATAGCATCTGGTAGAGTGGCAGTGGAATCTGCTGACAGTGCTCCGGGCTAAACTGCACCGCGCTCACACATATGCACACACCTGCACATGCATGCGCGAATGCACACACACACACAGCAAGTCTGACTGCCTCTCTGGACTGCCAATGCAGAGCCTGCACTGCCCACACACACACACACACACACACACACACACACACACACACACACACACACACACACACACACACACACACACACACACACACACACACACACACACACACACACACACACACACACACACACACACACACGCAAAGAAAAAGACGCAAGGAGTGAAGCGCAGAAGAGCACACACTTTGTGGAGGACAGACGAGACGGGAGTATCAAAGCCTGGAACAAAAGCAGTATGCAGATAAGCAGAGAGAGAGAGAGAGAGAGAGCGAGAGCGAGAGAGAGAGAGAGAGAGAGAGAGAGAGAGAGAGAGAGAGAGAGAGAGAGAGAGGAAATGCAAACGCGATGCAGGGAGCAGGCTTTATCACAGGGCCTGATCAGAGAACCGGATCTAGACTGTGGAACAATCAGGGCTTTAAATAGAACACCATTATGGAAATCCGCTAAGCGATGGTTCTCTTTGGGCTGAGCCACATGAGTAGATCAGGTTCCACAAGGAACCACTTGACATTATACTTAAAATAGCAACCATTGTCTAGACCACCAAAGAAGTCTTGCAGTCTCCACTCGAGACATAGAGAGAGAGAGAGAGAGTCCATTTATGGTTCTTCTGTGAGGAAAGGCCAGAGAAATCTTTAGGAGCGAGTTGAGGACACGAACTGGGATGGGCGTGTGACCGTGATTAATTTGTGTCCTTTCACAGCCCCTGTCAGTGCTGATATGAAGTGCCCGATATTGCAGCCTCACGGGGCTGAAGCTGCGCCTAGGTGTCACAGAGCCCCCCAGTGGTAGATCCATGGCATGACATGCGTGTGGTTCGAGTCTAGAGTAGGGTTGGGTGGATTGAGTTAGTGTAGGGGTAGGGTATGGTAGAGTGGGATAGGGTGGGCTGGGGTCATGTACCTGGATTAGGTGGGCATGGTTAGGTGGGTTGATGGGACCGGGGTGTCAGTGGTTCTTCAGTTAATATGATGTAACAAACATGATACTGTTGGTCCAAGGGTGGGGTAGGTTGGAGTAGGGTGAAGTGATTAGGCGAGCTGGGATGAGTCGGGAGATGAACATTAAGGGTTTCTGTAAACGTGGTCTGATGCGGATGGTCCGAGATTGGACTGGGTTTAGGGTAGGGAGGGGCAAGGGTCGGTTAGGTGTGCTGAGGGTCAAGGGGGTGTGCGAATGAAGGGATTGGGGACTGAGTTCTGGGGAGGGTTGTGTGGGTGCCAGTGGTTCTTCAGTAAGTGGGCCGATGGCGCAGGTTGGAAACGACAGCACGCACATAATCAGTGGTAGTGGCGTAACCGCCCAAGTCTCGCGTCTTCACCTGAAGCACACACACACGCAGAAATACACACACACAGGTGACGAGGTTTTAATACGCAATGAGGATTTTTTTCCCGGGAGTCTAAAGCCAGGCTGTAACTATTCTATGACTCCTCTGACTACGCTGTCTACCACTCGTATGGCAAAGTCAGCAATCAGCCTCTACAGCTGACAACTCAACCTAGTCCTGTTCCCTCAGAAGCCACACACGCATACACACGCACACGCACACACACTGATGCGCACATCAGAGCCCTGGCTAAAAGCAAAATGTGTGCGAGAAAGTGTGAGCTTGTGAGCGAGGCTACAGAGGCCCTGTGGCTAAAATGCATGCAGAATCGAAGCGTGACACTGCCGCAATGTCACCCCAGTGCCCCAGTGACTCAACACACAAACATTCTATAAAAAAATCCATTTCCATGGTGACAGATGGTTACGGAGGTGCATACAGGCTCTTATTAGTGTAAATGACACAGAGATGTTAGTGTCCCGTTGGGTTTTTACTACAAGGCAGTGCGGTTAGAAGCAGACAAACACATATTTGAAGCGGCACTAAGCAACTTTTGGTTTGAGGCTCCCTCCTCAGGGCCGAATTGGATGTTCACCGATATAGCACAATCTCTGGACTTGGGAAGAGGGTTGTTTGACTTTGAAAACGCTTAGTGCCGTTTTAAATAAATATAGGCTACATGCATATACAGTAGGGCTCTTGGACACACACATACACACACAGTCATACACCCGACCACACACAGTTCACACAACACTTCAGCATAACCAGACATTCAGAAGGAACAGAATGAATACAGACATTTTACAGGCATTTTTTAGAAGCCAGATATTTTGTTTGAATGTTCAATTTTATCTTTCCATTATTTACTATTCTTGCATTATGTATTGCTATTATTTGCCTGTGCTCCCATCAAGCAAATTGAATGCTCTAGATGAGTACAGTACTTCTACAGACTTATTTGATTGTGAACATGTCAAAAGATGCCTATTACAGGCATTATATAAGGTAAATAATATTTACATGACTAGTTAATGATATTTGTATGCTTCGTTAATTATCTTAATTTGTGTCTGTACTGTACTACTATAGTTTATAATAATCATACTATTCCTGTTCCTTTAACGTGTAAAAACTTGTTAGAAAATGTGTTTGCCTATTCTGCTGTGTCTAAGGTGAAAAGCTGAGAGGATGTGGAAAGAGGAAAGTGTCCTCACCTTGCCCTGCTTGATGACCCGTTTGACAGCCTCCGACACCATGTTGGAGTGGTACTTCAGACTGGCAGAGAAGGAAAGAACACACAGGTAAACAACGGGTTCTTTCCATGATCACGTTACTAGCACACATTGCAGCAACTAGACATAGTGAAAAATAAACACACTTTGCCTCTTGGCTTCTTTATTCAAAATCTATGTCATTCTTAGAGGCTTAGGGATCTAGAAGTGTGTTCATCATGTGGGAATAGTGTGTAAGTCAGTGAGTTGTGTTCACAGTTATGCAAAATGCGTGTTGGTACAATGGATTGGTTTTTTGTTACGTTTTGTAAAGCATGCGTTATAAATTGCAAACAGAGTGCAAAGCAGTTTTGTGCTTTCAGCTTGGACAATTTGATTACAGGTCTGTGCATTTGTGTGAAGAGTTGCGCCAAAGCAGCCAAAGTTACAGAAAATTCACTTTAGCGTACAGGAAAGAACTGTAATACGAATAACGTTTAAATGGTTCAAGACTATTGTTCTTCACTTTGACTGGAGAAGCAGACAGTTCCACTGTCTTAAAGACTATGGGGCCTTTCCATTATCCTCACTCCTCTCCTCCATTGTGCTTGTGGCCTCCTGATGACGTCGCAAGAAGTCATTGACGACAGAAGTTTATAATTCAATATCTCGCAAAAGCGCAATTCAAAATGGTATTTACTCATTTGTAATCTGGATGTTGAATGAGGGAAAAGTCCCCCAAAAGTTGTTGTGGCTAGGCAGACACCACATTATGCATTCATCCGTGATTAAGACTTTCTAGCATGACAGGGATGATAACATTATTAAATTGGGGCCTTGTCCATTTATCTCAATTTGCTGAGAAGCAGAGGTAGTAAAGCAGAGTGAGAGTGAGGACTTTACTTGAGGTGGCGCAGCATGTTGGCAGAGCTGAGCAGCATGGCAGTGGGGTTGGCGATGTTCCTGCCCACGGCCTGGGCAAATGGGTGGCGGGCCCCCTATAAACAACACATGAGAGAGAGAGAGAACCTCAGACACAGGAGTCCACACAAGGTTGCTATTCAGGCCATGTCATTATTCCACATTTACTTACACACACCCACTAATGTAGCATTCATAAAAGAACCACTTTTTGTAGTTAACATTTTCATAAAACAGTAGTATGTTATACTGCAAGATTGCGAAACTTCAAATTGTGATGGTGAATCGACACATGGGGCAGTGATGTAACAAAGTAACTATTAATGATTCATGTATTGCACTTATTTGCCAGATACAAGACAACACACATGAGAGCGAGACTTTTACAACCACGAGAGACTTTTTAAAGCCAACCAACACATGGATGATGCTGATCATTCATTACATAGATATAAAACAAAACCTACACGCCTACAAAAGAATCATATGCAAAACATTATGATGAATGACATGACGTGTAGCTATCAATGAGTAAAACCATCACAGTGCAGCAGTGACTAATTTATCAATTACACATATTGACCAGTACTGTACAGCATGGCGTGGTGACGTCATACCACAGTTACGTCACACAGTTCCATTATGAGTTTTATTTGATGGCAGGCCTTTGAGGCCTATCGGAACCGTTTTGGCTAATCCAGCATGAAATGTCACAGCAACAGCCACTGCAGACAGTCTGACTCACTGGCTTCTAATGGCCACCAGTATGAGGGGAAATGATTAATACCAGATACATTACACAACACTAAACGGATGTGTGGTGGAAAACAAGACATTAAGTGAACAGGAGAGGGGGGAACAAGGGAGACAAGAGGAGATGAAAAGAGAGAGAAGGAAACAAGAGAAGCGGAGAGGGGGAGAGAGCATGAAAGACGACAAAGAAAAGAAAGAAAGGATGAGAAAAATGATGAATCAAGGAAAGAACAGCCACTGACTGTTAACGATAAAGAAAGAGAGAGGAGGACAGAGATAGAGAGATAAGAGGGGTTGGAGCAAATAACAAATAAAAATGTGAAATGATCAATACCAATAAAGAAAATGAGAGGAGCGTAGAGTGGACTGAAAACGGCATATTTGGCACAGTAAGAAATGGGAAATGAAGATAGAAAGAAAGAAAGAAAGAAAGAAAGAAAGAAAGAAAGAAAGAAAGAAAGAAAGAAAGAAAAAAAGAGGGACGCAGAGAGAAGACTGTAGTGGTGACTGACTGTTTTGAAGACAGCATACTTTCTGGGAAATGAACAGAAAGAAAGAAAGAAAAAAGAAAGAAAGAATGTGAGAGAAAGAAGAAAAAGAAAGAAAGAGAAAGAGGAGTGTTGTTTGAACAGGCTGTTTCAAAGACGGTGTATTCGGCACAGTAAGAAATAGGAAATGATCAGAAATAAGAAAGAAAGAAAGAAAGAAAGAAAGAAAGAAAGAAAGAAAGAAAGAAAGAAAGAAAGAAAAGAAAGAGAGTGAGAGAGAACAAGTAGTATTGTTTGAACTGTCCATCTCGAAGACGGCATACTTGGCACAGCAAGAAATGGGAAATGAACAGAAAGAAAGAAAGAAAGAAAGAAAGAAAGAAAGAAAGAAAGAAAGAAAGAAAGAAAGAAAGAAAGAAAGAGATATATAAAGAGGAGTGTAGTGGTGACTGTTTCGGAGTCTGTGTACTCTGCCCTGTAGATAGAAAAAAAGAACATTGAAAGAAAGGAAAGGAGGTGTGTAATGATGGCGACTGACCGTTTCGAAGACGGCGTACTCGGCACTGTAGCTCTCCCCGGGCACCACCCCCGCACCTCCCACCAGGCCAGCTGCCAGGTTGTCAATGATGTTGCCATAGAGATTGGGCATCACCAGCACGTCAAACTGGTACGGGTTCTGCACCAGCTGGGGATTAAGATATTCACAGACGAGAGGAGCGTGAATTAAACACAATTTGGACTCTGGATCATAACAGACACATAAACACAGATACAGACACACAGAGACGGGGATACAAACAGACACACCCACACAGAAACAGATATAGACAGATATACCCACATACAAAAACACACAAACAGACACACAGACAACACAGACTGCACGAGCACACACGCAACCAAACATGCAAGTCTCACCTGCATGCAGCAATTGTCGATGATGATGTTCTCATACTTGATTTTTGGGTACAGCTCAGCAACCTCGGCACAGCTCTGCAGGAACAGCCCATCAGCCAGTTTCCTACAAGGCCAGAAAATATTCAACTCAGACAATCATTTTTGTTGACACGATTGGCTGTGGGCTACGTATGCCAAATGACACATTCATATTGCCCAATAAACAGCCATGACCAATCGTAAACCACACCTTTCCTACGATAAATTGCATAGGTAGCCTCCAGCCTCTTCACTTCCGAGATTGTCTGGTGTTACCCAGGCAACCGCAGTATCCACAAGGCGGTTAGTTTCAGGGTTTGAGTTTGGCTGTCTCATCTGCCTCATCTCATTTCATCAGACCAGGGGTGCGTTTCTCAAAAGGGTAGTTGTTAGCCAGTTAGCAACTTGGGTAGTTGTCAATGGGAAATTGCACTGCAAACAACAAAGTGGCTAACCTAAATAGCAACTACAGTTTCAAGAAATGCACCCCAGGAGTCCCGTCTATCCTTCTGAAAGTCTTCTGCCCATGATCCATACTATGTACTACAACTACACCATGAGGTAACAATAATAAAGCACGATCCCTGGGTGCACTCACATGATGTTGGCCTTGTGCACGGCGGTGACCTTGTTGCGGCCATTTTTGGTGGCGTAGTCGAAAGCAAACTTGGCGATGCGGCGAGACTTGTCACGGGTGATGATCTTCAAGCACTCGACCACACCGTTCACACTCTAAGGAGAGAGAGAAACATTACATTATTAGAGCATTACATTACATTCAGGCATCCCACTCTGATGGACGGACAACATTTCAAAACTTTGTCATGACCTAAGGTGTCAGTTGTCTTTGACGTTACAGCACTGTGAATGGGTAGAATTTTGCGGATAAATATAAAATGTGTTGTGTTTGTGTGCGTGTCTGTGTGTGTTTTGGTAAAGGTGTGTGCCATAACCTCGGACTTCAGAGAACTTTACTCCTCCCAGATCTGTTTTGTAGATTATAGTCTGTTTCAGGTTATCGTGTGTGTGTGTGTGTGTGTGTGTGTGTGTGTGTGTGTGTGTGTGTGTGTGTGTGTGTGTGTGTGTGTGTGTGTGTGTGTGTGTGTGTGTGTCTGTCTGTCTGTGTGTGTGTGTGTGTGTGTGTGTGTGTGTGTGTGTGTCTGTCTGTCTGTGTGTGTGCATGTGTGTGCGTGCCTGCGTGTGTGTTTATGTTGGAGTAAGACAGAGACATTACCTCATTTAGTCTTGGTTTGTGTACAGATGATAACCTAGGCCAGCTGCCAGCTGCCAGCTGACAGTGTGTGTGTGTGTGTGCGTGTGTGTGTGTGTGTGTGTGTGTGCGTGTGTGTGTGTGTTGTCTCAACCTGTTACCTATACTCTGTTTAGAGATGATTATGACAAGAGAGAGAGAGAGAGAGAGAGAGAGAGAGAGAGAGAGAGAGAGAGAGAGAGAGAGAGAGTGAGTGAGTGAAAGAAACAGAAAAAGAGAGAAAGAATGAAAGAGAGAGAGGGGGTTGTATGTTACCTCATGCTCTAGAGAGCTGTACTCCCCCTCTGTCTGCTCGCGGATGACCACCATGTCCAGGTTGTTATGGCGTGTGCTGTAGCCAGGCAGGCTCTTCACATGCACCACGTTGGCAAACAGGTCCAGCTTCCTCCTGCAGACACACACAGACACACACACACACACACACAATATTAACTTGAGGCAAGTTCAGGAGGGATGTAGCCCAAGAACATGGTTGAGTGATAAACCTAGCTAAGTTAAAGGGTAACTTCTGCCAATTTCAACATGCAGTTGTAATGCTCACACTACCCTGGACTTGTCAGTACCTGAGTTTTTTTTTCAGCCTTTGCCAAGATCCTGGTCATTGTAATGAGGGCATGTGTATGTTTATATTTCAAAAAAACATCTTGATTTATTCCCAATAACATCCAAAAGGTTACGTAACATCAGCAGACAACTAACAAACAGCAATACCTTTTTGGGATAATATTTGGAGTAGGCCTGTGTTAAGAAAATTTTGAATGTAAAGAAAATCTGCCCCCATTCGAATAGCTCAGATCTCGGAAAGGGCTGACTCGAAAAATGCAACATCACCGGGTACTGACAAGTCAAGGGTAGCGTGATCAATACAAAAGCATATTGAAATTGGCAGAAGCTATCCTTAAACTTAATCTGTCAATAGGTATCATTTAGTTAAGAAAATTAGGACTTCAGGCTCTTCTATTAGGTTATTTACCACTACCTGAAGCTAGCCTTACCCTGGTTTACTACTGAGCAAGGGGAGTATTCCAAGAATGTGGTTAAGTGATGAAGGAGGCCAAATTAACCTGGAGGAAGTGATGAACCTGCTAATAGACAGCCCAGACCTCAGGCTCTTCTATTAGAGCAGGGTTTCCCAAACTGGGGTGCGTGCACCCCTGGGGGTGCGCAGCCTGCCATAAGGGGGTGCACGAGCTGAATAGAGCAATGGTGGATATGTGAGGTTTTCTCCAGCATTAATGAACATTAAGTAGTTTTTAATTGTATGGTGAATTGTATGCTGAAGGGTCCATGTGAATTGTACAGTAGTTTAACTCCTAGACTATTGTAAAAAGAGGATTCCCAAAAACTATTGTGCAAAATGTGCAGTGAATCCATACTTTCATGGACATCAGCACACCAAAATATTGGCTTAGGGGGTGCGCGAACCACATTGAAATGTACAAGGGGGTGCACAGGGGGAAAAGTTTGGGAAGCACTGTATTAGAGGATTTACCACCACCTCCAGTCCAACTTAACCTGGTACACCGCTGAACCAGGTTCTAGGAATAATCCCCAGGTACAGTATATGGTAAATGAAACAGTAGAAGAGGACTGAGGGTTTGTTTTGATTGAAGAATGGAATCTCCTGGGTGTACAGTACCTTAGCCTCATCTCGTAGGATGCCAGCTCTCCTTTGAACTCCATAGGAGTGTGAATCTTTCCTGAGGACACAAACATACCATAGACCAGCCGGTTTATAACAAGGGGCTTGAATGAACAAATTCAACATCAAACAACATGATCCATGGTGATCAATCTTGACGTGTTGCTAGTTCCCTATAAACTGATGGTCAAGTCACCCAAATCACTTTAATTACTTCCGTCGCCGTGTCGCTCATGTCGCATCTGGTCTATAGAGCTCTTCAGCGTTGACGTCAACTTGTATGCGGCGTTTGGACTACCGGTTCCATGGCGATTTTTTACATTGCAAAACGCCATAGAGATTCAGGTTTGGCAAAAATATAAGTTGCACGGCAACAACGAACATTAGCGTGTCCCCGCATCCCTTTCTCATTAGTGGAACGGATCGTATCATCATGTTGGTGTATTCACATGTTAAATCATGACGATTATAATTCAATATTGCTAACCCCTTTCTGATCATTAAAACTTCCGAACTACATACTTTCCTTTGGTTGCCATGGGTACAACCTTCCGCACGTACATGCCGTTAGATACTGGCGCCGTTTCTGTAGTCGCCAAAAGCTTCCGGGTTTAGCATATGGACGCAACATCGTATTTATGTCGAAGTTTGACACAAAATGATCAACCATGTCATACCTACAGCCTATTTTTAACACCCTCGACAGTTTGCGGGGGTTCGCTAAGCGCGTGCTTGCACTCGGAGCTTATTTGAAATTTACCCCTATTCATTCCCAATGGAGGCCGGAAGCCGATAGGAACCAGGACGTCCTTAAATGCTAACATGAAAGACTACAATCTACTACATGCTTCCGCTTCCGCTGAAGAACTCTATTGGTGCCATTACTCACCTTTGATGGCCACCCTGTTGGTCTTCATGGAGGTGAGTAGGTCGTCCAGTTGCTCGGCACTGGCCATGTTCTGCACCTCGCTCAGGTGGAACTCCTCAAACTCCACCGGGACATCCCCCGCCTACAGGACATACGGAGAGAGGGACAACCCCACACACAACACAACACAGCACAACACAAGGTTACCATAGAGGAAGACGCAACATGGAGAGGTCAGATACAAAACCCACTAAGTGCCTTTTCAGAAATGTTTAGAAATGCATTTTTTTTCACTAACAATAATAGCTTTATACAGTATAGGCCAAAAGTTTGGATACACTCTGTCTCCTTCAAAGGCTTCTCTTTATTTGCCTGGCTATTTACAGTACATTGTAGATTCTGGCGGAGGGCATCAAAGCTGCACATGTAGAATTGTGAGCTTAACAAAAAATAT
The DNA here is from genome assembly GCF_034702125.1 of Engraulis encrasicolus. Classification (NCBI taxonomy): domain Eukaryota; kingdom Metazoa; phylum Chordata; class Actinopteri; order Clupeiformes; family Engraulidae; genus Engraulis; species Engraulis encrasicolus. Next base: position 7,703,215 of record NC_085868.1, on the reverse strand, counting down.
CAATGCCAGCAGTTGTTCAACTGCGATGTCAGCTGTTTATCCACTTGACATCAACACGGCACAACTGATGTTCCCACCTGTTTCAACAAGCTTATTTTTTAGTTTATTTTCATGTAAAAACACCCAGTCAGTCAAGTCAATCTTAATTGGACACAAATGTCACCCACTCATTAAAATGGTTTTAAACCTTGTTTTAGGCATTATAATATAATATAATTGTATTAGGCATTACAATATAATGCATTATCTTTATTTTCGTGGATAGTTGCAGTTCATTGTACATTTTAATGGAGGGTATCAAAGCTGTTCATCAACACATGAAGAATTATGTGCTTAACAAAAAAATATTAAACAACAGCAATGTCAGCTGTCAAAGACAGCAACGTCAACACGTCACAACTAATCACCCCACACGTTTCAATAAGCTTATTTTTTGTGTATTTTTATGTTAAAAAAAAGACAGTCCGTCAAGTCAATCTTAATTGATACAAGCAATACAAGCAAGATTTTCTTGATCCGATAATTAATCACTTGGTCTAGCATAGCTGGTTATCACAGCAGTGGTATAACAGTGGTATAAGCGTGGTATAAAAACAAGTAAAAGTAGAAGTTAAAAGCCCTGCTACAGATTCCCTCACAGGTTTGACCTCTCCAAGTAACTGACTAGTGAAAGTAAATAGACCAATTGACTGAATATCAGATCAAGAAAATGTCTGTAAAATGCTTGCACTGGCAAGTGATTAAAAACTAGGTTTAAAATGTCTCAAAATTCTAGTTCTACAATTCTAGTTATTGGAGGACTTTTGCGTTCAATTAAGATTGACTTGATTGACAGGGTGTTTTTACCTGAAAATAGACAAAAATAAGGTCATTGAAACGTATGGGGCAATCAGTTGAGCTGTGTTTACGTCAGGTAGATAGATAGCTGACATTGCTGTTGGAGAACAGGTAGTATTGATATTTTTTGATAAACACATAATTCTACATGTGTTTATGCATAATTTTGATGCCCTCCGTAAAAATCCACAATGTACTGTAAATAGCCATGAAAATAAAGAGAATGCATTAAAAGAGAATGTGTGCCCAAACTTTTGGCTTATACTGTATACTGAAAGAATCTGAATAGTGCCCCCAATGACACATAACATTTCAATGTCCATGTATTGTTTGATACGTGTTTGAATAACACTTTTAGACTGTGAGATGCCAAATAAAAGTTCCCTTTGTCTATGGCATCAGGATGTACTGAACTTCCCTTCCCCCAAACTGCTGATTTGAAATTGCCTATCCATTGCTATTGACTAAGACTATCACTGTATGTGACATCATCCAATGTGACCTCATTTCCTGTGGAGGTTTTTTTAAGTTCAGCCACTGGCATTGTTCTGCCCTTCTTGCTTCTTCTGTGTATGTACCTGTACCTGTTAACACCTTCTTGGAGATAGGGGGTGGGGAGGCCTGTGGACAGGCCTTTGGGGCCTAATGGCCTCCTCTCCCCCTCTCTCAAGCAAATAAACCTTGCATTTCTGAATTCCAACTATTGCACTGGATCTGGTCTTAAATATTAATTAGTAGTAAAACCTAGATACTATCAGATGGAGGTTCGGACCGTGACAAAGAATTTGGATTTTATTGGATTTAATTTGGAGTCCAGAGCTTGTGGTAAGACCATCTTCATACCTTTGGTTGACAGAAACATTTATCCTAGGTGAGTCTATTTAAGTGGTTGTTTGCTGTTGTCATGTGATTAAGGTCCTGAAGCTGGTTTCCCAACGCCATGATCTTGACGAAGATTTTTGGGTCGCTCCTTATTACTTGTAATATTGTAGATGACGGGGTCAGAGTTCTGGTTCATTGAAAATTGATCTTTATAGATATTACATAAATTTTAATTTTCTTTAAGGTGTGTGACTATTAGGAATAGCTTAATAGATCCACGGACTCGACCTAGTAGGGGTGAGGTGGAAAGGTAGAGTTTCTGTCTTGTCCGTCTTAAAATCTGTCTTTTCTTCATCTCTACCTGTTCTTACGACACGGCACCTTTGACGAAAGCTGTAGGCAAATTCCCTGACAAAGAGCTTTACTCTTGGATCATGAGAATTGGCCCTACGTAAAATATCCTGGCGCCAGGAACTGTTGGGAGACTAGTTTGATGACTGAATTCATCTGGCAATAGCAAAAGAAACTGTACAGCTTTGGCATAGCTTATTTGAGTACTTGTCAACTGAAGGTGTGTAGGTCTATATGAAGCTCCTAAATTCAGAATTCAGTGCCGTAGTGAAATCAGATGCATGTGTCTTGTCTTTGTCTGTGTTTGCCATGGCTGTCTCTTTGTCTTTCTTTGTTATTTCAACTAACCCCCATCCCCATGTCCTGATCTACAGAAATTTGATCAATGTGTCTATCAGTGGCAACTGCTCAGAGTCAATAAAAAAATAGCTGGCCAATATAGGAATAGTGGCAGGGGTGCCTATTTACTAAATACCCATTTTGATTGATTTTGAACAGCCAATGTCTCAGATATTCCACACGGTCTTGAACTTTTCCCTCCATTTTGTCTCTTTGTTTGGGCCCCTTTATTGTGTGTGTGTGTGTGTGTGTGTGTGTGTGTGTGTGTGTGTGTGTGTGTGTGTGTGTGTTGTGTGTATTGTGTAGTGTGTGTGTATGTGTGTGTGTGTGTGTGTGTGTGTGTGCTGGCCAGTGTGTTTGTATGTGTAACTGTTGAAACCCCCCACACTTCCCCAACCTTAACGACCCTGTGACCCCCTCCCCGATAGGTGTGAGTGTACTGTATGTCTTCTTAAAAGTTAAAGAAAGCTAAAATCAGAGTGCTGACCTTAAGACAAAGAAACTTAAAAGAAACAAGGATATTCCCAACCACAAATTGAATTTGGATAGATGTATGAATTTCTGTCATGACATTTTATTTTTTACCCTTTTCTTTGTTTGATTTGGTCATGATTTCATTTCACCCTGTTCACCCATTTGTTGTTTTGGTTTGACAAGAATGTGAGTTGATACAGTTTTGCTTTATTTACAGTTTCCTGATTTTAAGTGGGTCCTCTTTGATCATATATTCAAGATGGTTGTTTTTCCCATTAATCGTTTTGTGTCTTCTGAAGCAGGCCTGGTGTTATGGAAATGAGCTGGCCCACAGCAGTTGTGAGAAGAAAAGCATGGTGGCCTGTTGAGAAACCAAAACTTGCTAAGTTTAACATCTTGTCTATATACTCAAATGAGTGATTTGTTTGATTTGCCCAGATTTTTTTTTTTTTGTTTAGATTGGATGATAATTTTGGTAAATACACTTTCATGATAGGCCTACAATGAGAAGTGTTGTTTTATTTTGTGTCAGTCTGCCATAGATATTTTTTTAAGCCACCAAACCTTAACTCTAGTATACAGTCATGCCCCACCTTCGAGACCATCCTCCCATGATTTTTTTTTTCAAGTTTTAATCCAAGATACTGCTTTGCAGTTGCAAGTTTTTCCTGTTCTTTGTTTCAGAAACGTGTGCATTGGCCAAAGGAAGCAAAAAGACTCCCCAATGAGTGTGAACCGTGTGTCTCCAAGTGCGAAAGACGGCTGGCGTTGACTATGCAAGTGATGCGTTTTGAACAATCTAAACTTACTTTCTGTATTGGCTTGAGGGTTATCTACTGATGGGAATTCCAGTGGTGTGTTGAACTTCTGAGAGGAAAGCAGAAGTTGTGTACCAAGCAATACTATAGTAAGGTTTGCGGTGTTCATGTATGGCGGCATTACCCAGCCAAACATCTGGAGAGGACAAGATGGCCCTTTGTTTGAGACACATTGGGTGAATAAGCGTGGCACATCTCTGCGGTCATTGTTTTTTCACTTGGCATTTTTTATTTTTATTTTTGTTTATTTGTTTTCCTCAGATTTCTCCAATCTGCTACAGCTGGAATGCTCCACAGATTGCAAAGGGGGAGAGGATCCGTGAGTTGTTTACTTTCAGTGGAGGATGGGTGGTCGATTGTACCTATGAGTTAACGTTTGTGAGGCCTGTTGCCTGTCCTTCTTTGCCTGTGCTTGTTGCAGACTGTGTGAAGATAAGTTTACTAACTATGAGTTTGATATGAAGAATTCGCACAAAAGCAAAGTTATGAGTTAAGATTGAAATTTAAGAGTTTATACGAGGCAAATGTTTTGAATGGACTAGTTTATTTTCTTGTTTTGATTTCAAGGTGTCAAAAGGGGGAGCACCCCTTGCCCATGCTGAGAGATCCCCTTTTCACACCTTTAGTGGCAGACTGACCTGTTGATTTTCTTTTGTTTATTTCAAGGCATCCATTTGAAATTGGAATTTGTGATTTGATTATGTGTCTTTGAATTCATGAAAAGGGGGAGAGAATCCCTATACTGACACATTTTGCTATTTCGTTTCATTTTGTTTGTTCATCCATTTTATTTTGATTCTTCCATGTCCTATGAGATCTTCCTGGGTGACACAGATGCTTGTTGTGAACATTGATGTGTGCAGAATAAGATACTTGAGTGTATGATGCTATCTCTCTTCCCGGTAACGTTCCATTGCCTGCTCCACTGCATTGGCCTCTAAAGCCACATGACATGAAGAAGATGGAGCCAGATGATGAAGAAGAAGAGTACTACAGTTTTTCTTTTTTACACTCGTCTGCACACACAACGCGTTTCACATTGCTTTACATGAAGAACTGAATGACATGCGTCACATGAGTCAACTCGTTTGCAATCCTGTCATGACAAAATTCTTACAGTCCATTTCAATTGTCTTCATATCATGCTGCTTATGATAACTTTTTGATGGAACCAATCTCCAGAGTGCTATTTCTCTATATATTTCCAGAGTGCTATGTGGATTACTGTTTTGATATGTTTGTGAAGTATTTTAACTTCAAAAGGGGGACTGAAAGAATCTGAATAGTGCCCCCAATGACACATAACATTTCAATGTCCATGTATTGTTTGATACGTGTTTGAATAACACTTTTAGACTGTGAGATGCCAAATAAAAGTTCCCTTTGTCTATGGCATCAGGATGTACTGAACTTCCCTTCCCCCAAACTGCTGATTTGAAATTGCCTATCCATTGCTATTGACTAAGACTATCACTGTATGTGACATCATCCAATGTGACCTCATTTCCTGTGGAGGGGTTTTTAAGTTCAGCCACTGGCATTGTTCTGCCCTTCTTGCTACTTCTTTGTCTGTACCTGTACCGTTAACACCTCATTGGAGAGAGGGGGTGGGGAGGCCTGTGGACAGGCCTTTGGGGCCTAATGGCCTCCTCTCCCCCTCTCTCAAGTTAATAAACCTTGCATTTCTGAATTCCAACTATTGCTCTGGATCTGGTCTTAAATATTAATTATTAGCAAACCTAGATACTATCAATACTATACTATATTTATTGGCCTATAATATGGATTTATCAAGTGGAACAATTCAAGCCAAATCAGCACACGGATTCACTATGCAGAAATGCAGATCATCAGAAACGCATTTAGGGGTTTTGCATCTGAGCTATTGCATCTGGAGAAGAAGAAGAAGAAGAAGAAGAAGAAGAAGAAGAAGAAGAAGAAGAAGAAGAAGAAGAAGAAGAAGAAGAAGAAGAAGAAGAAGAAGAAGAAGAAGAAGAAGAAGAAGAAGAAGGCAGTGAAGGAGGAGGAGGAGGAGGAGGAGAACACCCTCCAATTGAACATGGTCAAACTAGAACCGTGCATACACCAGAGATGACCAAAACAAACAATTTGCCGAGGTCGATGATGAAGCTTGGCCATTTGGCTTTATGGGCGCAACACGTGACATACTTGCCTTATTAAAATCACAGAACAAGCTCTGACTTGTCAACCTGGGACATATGGTGATATAGCATTCCAATTGATTTTTAGCCCAACCACGTTAGCACTCATCACTGACTTTTAACTCCTGAAATTTGCTTTGTTCACTTTGCCCCTGGTAAATTTGCGTTCGTCATTAAGTTCGCCAAACCCTCCGTAGAAAAATGACTTCTGTCACACTGGTTGCTTTGATCGTTTCTGGTACTCACACAATTACAACAACAAAGACCATTGAAGTCAAAGTAATAGAACATCATAGAACAAAAGGTAATCATATGGCCATGTTCTACACCTCACGTAGGTGGCCGAACTCCTCAAACTCCACAGGAACTTTGGCAGCCTGGAACAACCACCACAGAACACAATGCCAAGGTCAAGGTCATCAATCATCATATGATATCAGTGGATTAAAAGCACCAAATTGTGGATTACCATAGTGAAACATAGGGGCAAAAGTTGCATGAATATCACCAGCCTACAGTAGGCCGGTATAGGAACAACATCCACAGAACATGTCTTGTGAAGAGGACATAAGTGGGAAGAAAGCACCAAATGGAGGATCATTAAAGAACCACAGAAGAAGAAGAAGGAGTGGAGACTAGGAGGGAATGGCGACAGAGAATTTCGACAGATACTGAAAAAAGGGAAGACCATTAAAAGAACAACAGAAAATTGTAAGTGGTGGGGGAGAAGGAGTAAAAGAATACAGTCAAAAGCAGTCGGTAGTGAAATGCGAGAGTGAAAAGGCATGGAAAATGAAATGGCGGCGCAGACTGACAAAAGCAACTTTTCTGTGTACTACCTTGAAGACCTCCTTGACGGCTGTCATGAGCTCAGGTCCGACGCCATCTCCTGGTACCATGGTAACCTTGAAGGTGCTGTCAGCACGCGCTGGTGGAGCCTCGGGGACATTTCGGGCTGCCGTGAGGCTGAGGGCCCTCGCGCAGGTTGGCTGCCACAGGGGCGCACCAGCACCCTTCGGGAAAAAAAACAAAAAAACAAACAAACTAAACAACTGCATTCTTTACCTGACATATTCTCACGTTATATTCAAGACAGAATAGTACAGTGGTCGGCTGTGGTATACCCAAACATAGGCTTTCTGTAACATCCTTGTGGACGACAATGTAAGTAACCTCATTTGGACATGACACAACAGGCAGTGAAAACAAAACTTGTCATGACATTGCCATACTATTTGAAACAGGGCGTACAGAATAGAATTAAGATATGACATTGCCACCTATAAAACTGCCAACTAGCATGGCAGTTCTAAACTGGCATGTGCTAGTAACTAGCGAGTAACAGATACTTTGTAACCATCCTGACACGAGAAGATACATATCGTTTGTTTTCCTAGGCTGAGAAACGGAAACGTTACTTCATCTTCAGATTAGTTCAGTTGTTATCTTGACAACTGACGACGGAACTTTGTAACCTGCCAAAAAAAGACAGTCTACCTGTCAATTGCCAAAACCTAACCAGCTATAGCTAGCTCCGAACGTTAACTTAGCCAAGAACATCCTGTTAGTGCTACATGTTCGACAACAGCTTACACAAATGCCGATCTTGTATTTTAACTGGACATATTTTGTAGACGCCTTTAGGTAATGGTAAAATGTCAGAACATCAGCAATTGAAGGAAACAGACAGCTTTGTTACTCTCACCTTGACCAATGTTACAAGATTCTTTCCCAAGGCAGCAGCCATCATGGATACAATGCGGTTTCTAAGCACGAGGCAAAGTACGCATGCGCCAAAGTGACAGCAGGAAGTGGTACCATATATGGTAATGGGTGGAGGGGGCATACCAAAGAAAATGAGAATTTCTGGGCATACTCATGAACGGCCATCCGGGTACTTTGCTCTTAAATTTGCGTTACGCCCCTTTATGGGTGAAAACAAACCGAATGTCTCATTGACTTACATGCTACATCGGCTAACCTAAATGAACAGATTCCATGCTTCAGCCACGGCTGTTTGGCTATATGATTTTAACAGCCGGCAACACAACACGTTTTCGGCATGTTGCGCGTGAACAACGCTTGTCTACAGGTCCGTATCTTTCGTTTATTGAACCCCAACATTACCAATTGACTTGTATGGGTTGTTTTCCCCCATAAATGGGCGTAACGCACATGGAAAACGTCACGCCGTTCATGAGTATATGGATACATCAATGGGAGGGGGTACTGATAATATAAAGGCACATTTTAGGCCTACTTGTTCCTAATATTTCCTAACAACATTTTGTTCTTTATTGACCCTGAGAAATAAAAAGCTACCAGTAAACACTTTGTCAAGCATTCATGAACCGATACATAGCCTAATTAACTCATATTTCTTCATTTAGCCTAAAACTGTGAAACACTAGTCAAGTCAGGTCAAGTTTGTCAATTTCTTTACATGCACTGGTCATACAAAGAATTTGAAATTACATTTCTTGCTTTCCCATACAGACATAGACTAATCTAGGTAAGGACATAGACAGTATAGACATAGACAGTACTTATACATGGACTTAAGACAGTATGGACATAGACAGTGCTCATACAGACATTTAAAGTGCAAGACTGGACAACAGAAGACTTGTAGAGGACATACATTAAGAGGTATTGTTGTGCTTTTGTGCTTTTCCTAAAAAAGTCCTTTATAGCGTTCTGACATGGTAATAGTAGCATTTTGAAGAAAAATAAATATTAAAAAGGTCTGTCAAGTACACCAGCAGCAGTGTGTGTGTGTGTGTGTGTGTGTGTGTGTGTGTGTGTGTGTGTGTGTGTGTGTGTGTGTGTGTGTGTGTGTGTATGTGTGTGTATGTGTTTAGTGCAGGTAGAAGGTGCGGTGTGCGTCTGTGTGTGTGTTCGTGTGTCTGTGTGTGTGTGTGTGTGTGTGTGTGTGTGTGTGTGTGTGTGTCAGTGTGTGTCAGTGTGTGTCAGTGTGTGTATGTTTGGGTTTAGTGCAGAAAGTGCAGTGTGCTTGTGTGTGTGTGTGTGTGTGTGTGTGTGTGTGTGTGTGTGTGTGTGTGTGTGTGTGTGTGTGTGTGTGTGTGTGTGCATGTTTTGAGTTAGTGCAGGTTGAAAGTTCAGTCACAAGTATAGTAGTGCAGGTGGAATGTTCAGTCGCAGATATGGTGGTGGGGGATGGGGGGGGGGGTTGTCAGTGGCCTTGCTGGCTAGAGGCTGACAGTGGAGGGAGAGTGGGTTGAGTGTTCAGCATCTTGATCGCTTGGTGCATTGTGCTGCTCGCCAGCCTGGTGGTACGGGAACGGAGGCGCCTGTACCTCTTTCCAGAGGGCAGGAGGCTGAACAGTTTGTGTGCAGGGTGGCTTGTGTCTTTGATGATCATCAGTGCTTTCCGGGTGAGGCGTGTGGTGTAAATGTCCTGCAGGGAGGGGAGTGGTACTCCAATGATCTTCTTCGCTGTGTTCACAACACGCTGGAGTGTCTTCCTGTTTTTCTCCGTGCAGCTTCCTCCCCACACTGTGATGCAGTTGGACACGACGCTCTCTATGGTTCCTCTGTAGAATGTTGTCATGATGGAGGGTGTAGCACTTGCCTTCTTTAGTTTGCGCAGGAAGTAGAGACGCTGATGGGCCTTCTTCGCCAGTGATGTAGTGTTGGTGGTCCAAGAGAGGTCGTCGCTGATGTGCACTCCAAGGAACTTGGTGCTGCTCACTCTCTCCACAGCATCGCCGTCGATGGTCAGTGGTGGCAGTTGTTTTTGGACCCTTTGGAAGTTGACAACAATCTCCTTGGTCTTGTTGACATTCAGCAGGAGGTTGTTGTCTTTGCACCATCTGGCCAGCAGGTCTACTTCTTCTCTGTAGTGAGTCTCATCGCCCTTGGTGATGAGGCCCACCAGTGTTGTATCATCCGCAAACTTCACTAGATGGTTAGTGCTGTGGGTCGTTGTGCAGTCGTGTGTCAGCAGCGTGAACAGCAGGGAGCTGAGAACACAACCTTGCGGAGCCCCCGTGCTCAGGGTCAGGGTGCTTGAGGTGTTGTTCCCTACCCGTACTGCTTGTGGTCTTTGCATCAGGAAAAGTGAAGTAAAAAGCTTTTCCAAGGTAGATAAGAAAAAAAAAGACCACACAGATAGGGCAAACATTTTGAATGTAGCCTACATTCACAAACAGCCTTTTTCAGCTAGGTCATTCTAATGTCAGTTAATTAGGCCAGGTGTTCACAGAGTTTTTCAAACTGGGGGCCATAAGCTTATTTCCCAATGACAACCCTCTAGTTCTGTATCTGGGTGCTTATTTATGCGGTATAACAACAAGGCAGTGTCATAAACATGCTACACTGTGTATGTTATACTGTGGCACTTATAGCCTTCCTTTTCATGACAGTTGTCAGTGTAGTACATGCAAGTATCACATGGAGGACCAATCATGGGGAGAAAAACAGTGAAAAGGTTGCTTACAAAGCCAGTACGCTATATGTAAGAGGAATAAAACAAAAGCAATTAAAAAGCAAAACAAACAAACAGAAAAACTGTAGGATGCAAAATAAGACAACAGAAAAGAAAGAGGTTGGAAGATGTTAAAACTCGTATTGGTATTCAACACAAATTATTGCTTCAGGTGTCCAAAAGATGGCTTTGTAATGTCATTACAATGTAATGTAATAATGATGACCAGACCAAAATCTCTGCCATCGGGTTTCAGTCCACTGCACTGTGGAGGACAAGGACAGTGTAAGGTGACATGTGTGGGCAGCCAGGTCACCACAACACCAAACTCCACTGGAGGGCACAGTTTCCCCAAATATTCACTCAGGTAACATTTAGAGAAAATTCATAGGGTTTCAAAATAGGATTCAATACTATTTTTTTCTGTAGTCTTTATTATCTTGCTCCCTGACTATTACCTGTATTATATGTCTTGAAATGTCCATGTGGGCATCATGTGTATTTTATGTAAGCTACTTGACACCTTAATCCCCCCCCCCCCGCGATCAATTAAGTTACTCTCTACGCACAACTGTCAGTGCTTACATATAGCCTAAACCTCTGCATATTTCCCATAAGCATCATTACATTATATTGCTTTACATTGCATAGTTTATTCAAAGCAACTTACAGGTCTTTTAACTGGTATTGGTTACAGTCCCTGCAGCAGTGTGGGGTTAGGTGTCTTGCTCAAAGGCACCTCAGCCAGCTATTGGAAAGGTGGGATTCAAACCTGCAACCTTCTGACCTGAAAATCATCTCCATTAACCAGCTGCCCAGCTGCCCACATAAGGGTCTGTGGATGATAGATCTATAAGACTATTTCACTCCAGGGGAAGATCATAGAGCAGAGTGTTTTCCATTTGAGTCCATCTATTGTTCCATTTCAGTGTTAAGGGGTTGCACGCTTATCATGAGGTCAACAGGGCGTTGTAAGATTCTTGTAACAACTAATGTATAACAGGGAATGTGACTTAAGGGGTTTAATAGCATCAGATGTGCAGGCTGCACAGAATGCAACAGCCTGGGCCCTGCTCACATGAAGCGACAGAGACAGACTCCCTATGATTGTGCTGTGGATAAATCAAACTGCGATCTGGAAAATGTCTCTATGTGTACATTATACACATTGTGATGCATGCAGATTTCATTGGGATAAACTACGTATATAGGCCTACTCATATATAATATTTTATTTTGTCTCTTCTTCACTGTCACTAGGTGGCTGACTCCGTGATGACCAAACAAGGTAAGACTTTGGATCTCATTGACCATTGATGTACAACTAGTACTGTATAGGCCCTACTCTTTCAGAAATAGAGTTGACACTCTTGTAAATGGTTTGCACTCACCTAGAGGGATGCATTATTCAATACAATTCAAGGCACGCTGAAAGCCTCATTGAGTACATCTTCCAAAAAATCACTGCTGCCAGGCCATTTAATTGTGTTGGCCTACACTACACTATGAAACATTTGTACAAACAATACACAAATAAAATATCAATAATGTTGGTGAAAATGTGAATAAGGCTGCTTCTATATCACCTTCGTTTTCGCATTACATTTATACAGCTTCATACTTTTACTCTGTGTTTTAGCAGATGTGTATAAAGTAGAAGTAGTCTATTAGCCTAATGAGTCTAATTACAACAGGGTATGTTACTTTATTCCACTGTACAATGAGGCAGATATCCTGTACAGTAAGACTACTTTTACTTCTTTCAACTTTGTCTTTAAAGACCTAAGCTTCCCTATTGCCTCATCACATCCAAACCCCCTCTGCTGGGCACACACTGACAGCTGGGTGTGTTGCATATTGAGCAGGTGGCATGGCATTTCAAACCGCTATCCTATATTGAGGCTTTAGCTCTAAAAAGGTAATTATGTCTCCTGGCATATAGACTATTACAGACATGACAGAGGATCCAAACGCATATTTTTCAGTCAGGTAGAATTCTCAACCGTTGCAATCATTTTGGATTGGTCCCAATTTGACCATGTAAACACAAGTCACTCTGCACCACATCAACGAGGCAAGGAGACGACATTTCCCGAAAGGCCCAGCTCATATTTAGGAAGTGCCAGTCCCCTGCGGACTGTGGACACTGCTGGGCTTTAGGTGATGGGCGGGGGAGCTGGAGTGATGCTGATGCAGGACAGCAACGCCAGCAATACTTTGCGGTGAAACTCTGGAACAGGCGTCGCTGTTGTCGGCTGAGAGAGGAATTACATAGCGTTCAAATTGTTCTCTGTTGGATGGATGTTGGTATTTCTCGGTCACGCCGCGATTATTCTGTAAGTGATTGACGTGTCATGCAGCTGATTTTCAATCCTCATTGACTGAAATGGATCGTCGCAATTGAACAGGTCTTTTGTTGGGCAGCGCAAAGTGGACTGCGTGTACTGATGCGAGGATAACTGGCATTACGAAGATAACTCCAACATTCATGCATCGGTGAATTTTCTGTGAAGTTTATTTGGGATATCTGTCCAAAGGATAGACAGCGATGGCGGATGCTGCCGAGTGCGGTGTTAGAGTAATGTGCCGATTCAGGCCATTAAACGAATCAGAAATCACAAGAGGGGACAAATACATACCGAAATTCAAGGATGACGACACCGTGGTCATAACGGTAGGTATGATTAAGATAACAACACAGACTATACCATCGTTTTGGTCGAGTGTAAGGTGTAACATTGGCAGTAGCATCGCCACCAAGCTGGGCGTCGGGGAGCTGCATTCTTTTTCTCTGGCGTTACGCAGAGCGAAATGTGTGAGCGCAGCAAGTCGCCTGGCAAACACACTGTTTGGTCAGGTAGCCTGATGAATCACACCACCGCAATTCATCTTACAATGTCTGTTTAAATGTATACTGTAAATATACCTAGAATATATGCCTGTATTTGGAATGGAAATAGCGAGATGACATCGCCTTTGTGCCAATTAGGGAAATTGGCCTGTTTGAAATGAAGCTGGTACGCAACCTTGATAAACACATTTCGTCATGCAGCATCAGGGTGCCTGACTGTGTTATGCAAGGGGCAACCTGCTCCCAAATTGTCTTTAGCTATTCCAGTCCATTAATGGTGTAAGGAATCTTTGATTCAGGATGTATGGCGTGCGTAGACTCAGCTTCACCGTTTCCATTGGCAAAGCACTTCTGCATGCATGCGTAATGGCTGCTATTCCACAAGACAAACCAGCAATATAACTTGAGTTGATCACTTGGGTCATGTGATCACCGCCTCCGATATCTTCACTGCGACCTGTGAGGCCTGTAGTGAGATCTCTGAGCTCGAGCTCTGTCTGATTGCATCGTCATAAATTAGTTATTACAGTAAGCACTCCTAGCTTGTAATGGCGTGGAGACGTGAATGAGGCGTGCCTTTGGATGTGCTGTATTCGCCTGAAGCACTGGGATACGATAAATACTGGCTACACTGAGGGTTGTTTCCCTTAGTTCCATTGATTGGGTCTTCAGTTTGTCTCTATTCTGACAGAGCTTGAGGAACAATGGCAGGCCTTAGTGATGGATGACTTCAGATTTGGAAAAGATTGTTCAGGCTACTGTGCTTTGTGATTGTCTGTGCTTTGCCCAGGATCTGTAAGTTTTACAGAACAGTGGAGACCAGCAAATATGTTTAGTTTAAAAAAGACTATACTCTGTTATGAGAATGGTATAGGTGCACAAATGGTGAATGTGCATGTGTTATAAGCTGTCAGATCAGTTTAGTTTCGCAAAGATTATGCTATTTCCTCACCTAGATTGTTGGATTTCTGTATTGCCATATACCATATGCCATGCCCATTCTGTACGGCCCTGTGCTGTTTCTCATTGAAGTGACACTGACTCTTATGTACAGTATGACTGGACTGCATTTGTCCATGTATGTTTATGTACATATAAACAGGTGATATAGGTAATTGAACTGTTTCCCTTAACATTGTTTTCCATGTCAGCATTTAGAATGTGTACTGAGCTCAGCATCATCCTGATGAGGAATATGTCTGTATGTGAACAGACTTCTAATACGTCACCAGGTTGCATTTTGAAAGTGGTGGTAAAATTTGGCATAGGCTACTTTATTACTTTTGCTGATTATGAAACCATGACAGATCAATCATGAAATCATGCTTGCCTCTAGGCTTTATGGGGCAAATATATTAAATGATTGTTGAGATTCAAATAAGGCTGTGGAGATCAGGGATTATTTTTTATCTCATCAAAGTCTATACCATGTTTGCACCTAGATGGGTTGAAGTACTGTCGGTTTAGTGCACTTTGTAAACCATGTATTCTGTAAGGCCCTGCATGTTGTTTTTTTCTTTCTGGTTGAGGTGACTCATGTATGACTGAACTCTATGCATGTGACATTGCATTAAATACATTGTATTAGCATTACACTGAGCGGACACTTTTATTCAATGCGACTTACAGTTATTTAGATCAGTGTTTCTCAACCTTTTTTAAGGCGAGGCACCCTTTCAATTCGTGAGAAATTTCAAGGCACCCCAAACCAACAAGTCGTAACATGGCATCGCATCGGATACCACACAAGCTTAGAAAAGTAACACATTTGGAAACGTCACACGACCTACGTTCGAAGTTGCAGCTGACAGGGGCGACCTATATTTACTTTATTGTGCGTAAATGGCAGATGAAAGATTCCAATGACAAATATGTATTATATTACATAATTGTATTTATCAGCCACGTTTCCGCGGCACCCCTGAAGGGGGTCCGCGGCACCCCAGGGTGCCCCGGCACAGCTGTTGAGAAACACTGATTTAGATAAAGGATATTGGTTACAGTCCCTGGTGCAATGTGGGGTTAAGTGTCTCGCTCAATGGCACGTCAGCCATGGATGGAAGTGTAGGGAGAGGTAAGGGTGGGATTCAAACCTGCAACCTTCTGATCCACCTCCCTACACTCTGCCACTGCTGCTTCGTGTGGGCCTGCATGTGTGTTTATATACAGAGGTGGCCTATTCAGGCTAGTGTTTTCCTTTGGCAATGTAATATTGCTTTTCGTGTCAGCATTTATACAGAATCCATGCTGAGCTCAGCCTCTTCCTGATGAATAATCTTTCTGAATTTGAGCAGACTTCTAATACCGAAGTGGTGCATTTCAAATTGTGTTACTCCTGTGTATTACATCGGCTGGTGAAGCCACAGATGAGATCAGCCATATAACCATGCACTTAGCCTCTATTTATGTGGTATATAGCTACATTCAATTGTGTTGGGATCCACATAGAGATCAGTGGTTCAGTGAATATGTAGCGATGAGAGATTAAATTTAGTTTTTTTTATTTAGTTGAATTTCTTCTACGTAGATAGGTTCAAGTTCTGTAGGTTGGTGTATTTTGAAAGCCATGTCCATCCTGTAAGGCCCAGTGTTGTTTTTATTTTTCTGGTTGAGGAAACACTCTTATGTATGAGTGAACGGCATGCATGTACGCCTATATGTGTGTATATGCATTTGGGGCAGTGTTTTCCCCTGCAAATACATTATTGCTTTTTGTGTCAGCATTTATACAGAATCCATGGCAAGCTCAGCATCTTCTTGATGAATAATCTTTGTGTGAATGCGAGCAGACTTCTAATACCTCATCCCTCACTCAAGTTGCATTTCCAAAGTGGTGGGGAAATTTGTGGTACTCCTGTATGTATATTACTTTGGCTGATTGTGGAGGCATGACAGATCAATCATGCAATCATACACTCCGCCTCAACCGTTAAAGCAGTTTTGCACTGAATGCATTTAATGATTTATTCCTCATGAAATAAAGTACGAGAGTGCGGCTTGCTGTATCAGTTGGGACCATGAGAAACGGCATCTGGTTGTGTTTAAAGTTTAACACAAGTAACAAGGAGCACACGTTAGTTTCACTCTTCAGTTTCCCCTGCAGGCTGAAGGTGGGATTGTGTCTTATCTCAAACTAAAGGGTACAAGTCAAACTATTTTCTCCTGTCCTTTCCTGTTGCTTGTGGCCTTGTGATGCAAAGCTCGATGTCAATGATGATTGAAGTTATTCTATATGTCATGCAAACACACAATTCAAATGGCATTAACTCACACATAGGCCAGAGGGCACAAGCAACAGGAAAGGATGGGAGGAAGTACAGTACCTTGATTTGCACTTAAGAGAGATGCTAAGATCATCCAAACATACTTTTTTAAAAATATATTTTTTTGGTCTTTTTGTCATTATTTATGATAGGACAGTGAAGGTGGTGACAGAAAGTGAGTGGGGAGAGAGAGATGGGGAAGGGCCGGCAAAGGACCCGAGCTGGGAATCGAACCGGGGTCAGCGGCATGGTAGATGAGTGCCCTACCGGTTGGCCACGGCAGGGCCCAGCCATACGTTCTTATAGCCCATATATCGTCCATATAAGGAGGGGAAATTCAGAATTGCCTTTCACTCTGTTACAAGTTGATAAACCGACTTTGAGATGACTTTGGAAACATTTAACAGCTAAGAAAGCCACTCCGTGTGACTGTGCAGTAAGTATATCTTGTCAGTGGTGGGAAGTGAACTGCGGTCATCCATGTAAGATGCACTGTAATTTAGTCAAGAGGACTGTAATTGGTGTACTGGTGTCTTTGATGAAGTACTCCACATGTAGATGGCTCTATCCCACTCACATCCTCTCAGCCTATGCCCCATAAGCCAGTTGTTTGAAATTAGACCTTTCTGGTCAGCAAGGACTTGGAATACAATTTAGATGTAGCCTATATTTTCGAGTTTAAAGGAATACCTACATATCCCCTTTAAACTGTCCACAATATCACAGGATTTGAACCAGTGCCAGTATGCTACTACGGTATGTAGTGAAACTAAGACCCGCTAAAAAGATCAGAAGCTTTTCTTTCTTTCTTTCTTTCTTTCTTTCTTTCTTTCTTTCTTTCTTTCTTTCTTTCTTTCTTTCTTTCTTTCTTTCTTTCTTTCTTTCTTTCTTTCTTTCTTTCTTTCTCTCTTGACTATCCCAGAGGAAAATCATATGTCTTTGAGTCCAAACACTATAAAGCACCATTTGTCAGACCCAGGCCTATATACAGTCCCAGGAAAAAGTTTGTACACCCTTTGAAATTTCTTACATTTCTGTCAAAATTGATCATAAAACATGGTCTGATCTTCCCGGAAATCTCAAGAAGGAACAACCAGAGTCTGCTTTAATTAATTCCACCCAAACATTTACATGTTATCATATTTTTATTGGTCATAAGGCCATAACATTCACAGGAGAGCAGGGCATAAGTAAGTACACCCTTGCATTAAGTAGGTTTTAACCCTCAGTTAGTTGCAATATCATCAACCAGACTTGTTCTGTAGTTGCAGATCAGATTAACAAAACAATCTGTTTGTATCTTGTCTCCCTCTTCTTTAGAGAACTGCCTCTCGTCAGCAAGGTTTGTGGGATGTCTGGAGTGCATAGCTTTCTTGACTTCATGCCATATAATCTCAATTGTTTTTGTCAGGGCTTTGACTGGGCTATTTCAGAATGTGTATTTCATTATTATGAAGCCATTCTAAAGTCGATTTGCTTCTAAAGTATGGGTTGTTGTCACATTTCAGGACCCATACTCTTGTGTGTTTCAACTGTGTGACAGACTTCCTCACGTTTTTTCTGTAAAATATCACAATAAATTTGAGTTCATTGTTCCACTGATAATAGCAAACTGTCAAGGGCCTGAGGCAGCAAGGAAGCCGCATATAATGATGCTCCCGCCACCATACTCAGAAGAGGAGATGTAACCAAGAATAGCTAAAAATGAGATTAATTCTGCCAATCTAAAATTAATGGGGTTTCTGACCAAAAAAATATTGCTGCACCTTTGAGGTTTGCGAAAAAGCATTTATATGCTTCATAGAATTACTGCAAAATATTCTGTAGACCAACGTTGAAACCAAAGTTGAATTGTTCAGGGGAACACACAATGTCATGTTTGGAGGAGAACTGGAGAACCACACCTTCACCAAAACATCATCTCCACCTTTGAGTATGGTGGCGGGAGCATCATTATATGCGGCTACCTTCCTGCCTCAGGCCCTTTTCAGTTTGCTATCATCAGTGGAACAATGAACTCAGAAGTTTATCGAGATATTTTACTGAAAACAGTGAGATAGTCTGTCAAACAGTTGAAGCACACAAGAGTATGGGTCCTGAAATGTGACAACAACCCATACTTTAGAAGCAAATCGACTTTAGAATGGCTTCATAATAATGAAATACACATTCTGGAATAGCCCAGTCAAAGCCCTGACAAAAAACAATTGAGATTATATGGCATGAAGTCAAGAAAGCTATGCACTCCACATCCCACAACCCTTGCTGACGAGAGGTAGTTTTCTAAAGAAGAGGGAGACCAGATACATCCAGATTGTTTTGTTAATCTGATCTGCAACTACAGGAAACATCTGGTTGAGGTTATTGTGACTAATTTAGGGTTAAAACCTATTGAATGCTAGGGCGTACTTACTTATGCCTTGCTGTCCTGTGAATGTTTACATCTTATGGCCAATGAAAATATGAAAACTTGTAAATGTTGGGGTTGAATTAGTTAAAGCAGACTCTGGTTGTTCCTTCTTGGGATTTCCGGGAAGATCAGACCATGTTTTATGACCAATTTTAACAGAAAGGTAAGAAATTTCAAAGGGTGTACAAACTTTTTCTTGGGACTGTAAAATAGCTGATCTTGTTCCTTTTTCTCTCTCAAGGGTAAACCATATGTTTTTGACCGGGTGCTGGCCCCCAACACCAGTCAAGGGCAAGTGTACGATGACTGTGCCAAACAGATTGTCAAAGGTGGGTGTTTGTCTGTGACTTTGATAAAGCGTGTTTCTAACTGAGGGTGTTTGTGACGTGGTGCGATGGTGGGATTATTGCCTATGTCTAACGATTCTCATTGGCTTTTGCGGGTGGATTAGCAGAGATTGTTGCATTTGACTAACAATTGTTATTACTTCTGTGGGTGGGTATTAGCTTTCTCTCTGTGCTCTTTCATAGTATAATATATATAGTAATAACCGATTCATGATGGCAATACTGATGATGTCATATCTTTTGTTTTCAGATGTCCTTGGAGGCTACAATGGGACCATCTTTGCCTATGGGCAAACCTCCTCTGGGAAGACCCATACCATGGAGGTGAGATGAAATCTCGTGACATCACCTACCCAGTATGCATCACCAAATATGTGCAGTAGACATAGACAGACGTACAGTAAGCTTTCCTCATGAAGTAGAAATGACACTTATGGGACGTGAAATAAAGCTCTTATTCAATGTGAGGAACTGTGATTTCAGCTCTGTGGTTTAACTTCATTTACAGAAAGTGCTAGGAAACCGCTGAAGGAAGCATGCAGCTCATATAATCATGCATCATGCATGTGTACACAGTTTGACAAAAACACAGGGCTGGCAGAATTTGAGACATTTATAGTATGACTGGACTTTGTACACATTTCAGGTGTTGAACAAGAAAGTGTTGTCGAAATGTCATCTCCTGCCAAATGAGTAAATAAACTGAATAAACGAACACCAAAAAGGAAAAAGTCCTAAGCAGTGTGTGAACATTTTAAAAATGGCTTTGCTAAGTTGTGCTCACTCCCAACGAGGCAGTAAAAACATGTAGCTTGATAAGTTTGTAGCGTATAGCTTTGTTTTGATGACTCTCTTCTCTCTTTGGTCCTCAGGGCAAGCTGCACGACCCTCAACTCATGGGCATCATCCCCCGAATTGCCCAAGACATATTCGACCACATCTACTCCATGGACGAGAACCTGGAGTTCCACATCAAGGTGAGGCCACTCGTGATGATGCAGGTCCATCTCAAAGCATATTGAGTTGCATCATGATATGCGTACAGTTTGCCCAGGGCCCCTGCTAAGCTTTTGGAGGCCCTAACTGGTCATAGTTACGTAATAATGATTATAATAGTAACCTACTAACGAATACATATGTTTTTGTACTTTGCTTTACTCTAGCAGTGGCCCTGAGTCCACCAGAGGAGCGTTGTTAGGGCTTTAAAGGGCTTTACTACCATAGTAGGCCTACTATACCACTATGACATTAGACAGCATCTTTCGTAATTCATTACGACTTGATCATTGCCATTCTAGTAACAGCAAATTTATAACAGGGGCCTTGTCTAAACACATTAAAATAAGGCATGGGACAACAGACTACATTTCACACTTGCTAGTAGATAGTCATATTGTAATTACCTAATGATGTTAATAGCTACATGCTGAGTGACCTCAAGCTTCAAGAGACAGCAGGATAAATTTCATATTTTCTAGTGGCTTCATGGTAGACCAAATTTTACAGAAATGTGTTTTTTTAAAGAGTTTTTTTGTGACCCTGGGTCATTCATATGCTATTTGACATCTTGTAGTTTGTCTTCAGCTAATGAATGTTGTGATTATCTTTTTGTGTAGGTCTCGTATTTTGAAATTTATATGGACAAAATAAGGGATCTACTAGATGGTAAGTTCTAAAAAGTGGTTATTTCAACATTGATAGCTAATGTATCGATTTATCATAACGACGAATATCCTGTTTGTGAATGTGAAATTAAATGACAATTTGTATTATATTATAGTGTCAAAGACAAACCTGGCAGTCCATGAAGATAAAAACAGAGTGCCCTATGTCAAGGTGAGCAACACACACACACAAACACACGCGCATGCATGCACACTCACGCGCGTGCACACGCATGCACACACGCACGCACGCACACACACACTCACGCACACACACACATTCACGCACACACACGCACACACACACTCACACACACAGCAGTAGTAGTACTGGATTAACACAAGTCATGTTTACACAGCAGATTAGCCTTTATGACCTGAAATTCACGTAGTGGATTTACAATCATAATATTTGTCCAAAGTGTTAGATTATGCACTGTTAATCTCTGTATCCTATTGCACACAATAATGCAAGACAGAAACAATAACGCCCAGAAAATAAGGTAGTTGCTTCAGTTGGACTGCATAAAAATGATGCCTTGTATAGCAATGTTTTAGACTGTTTAGGTGATAGAAGTTAATGCTTGAATCTACATGAATATCATAATTGTATTTAGAAGGTCATGTATATCTCACACAATGTCATACACTGATAGGAGATGTGATTTCTTTGTTTTAATTGAATGTAATCTTTGTTATGTGCATTGATTGAACTGAAGCAGCTCTCCAGTAACATGCACAAGTTGCATGGCAATGCATCTTTGATACTGAATTGAGATGGATGAGTACGAATATTGAATGAAACTGAGTTTGTTGAATTGTTATTCCTGAGTCCTGAATGCTTCTTGCAGGGTTGCACAGAACGGTTTGTGTCCAGTCCTGAAGAGGTGATGGATGTCATTGATGAGGGCAAAAATAATCGCCATGTTGCCGTCACAAGTAAGGCTTTCTCCATGTCTGCAATGATGTGTTCCAATATTCGTACTTGCCACCCTTTCCACTCTGTGCGTGGGTACGTAGGGTGAGATCAAGTGTACTGTAAGTACCCGGATGAACCCCAAGTTTGTTACGTAGTTGATGGTCAGATATATCAAGCTGCTGATTCTCCTTAATGACAGGACAGCTTTGATTCGAAAGACAATCAACATATGTTTAAAGAGACACTTGTTTTCTGTGATGAATTGTATTTTGGTGGTTCGTAACCTCTGATTACACCCGGCGGCTTCGGCAAGAGTCTGGCTTTGACCAGTAGCAAGCAGAGACATTTGAAGGAGGCTGGTCAGCCTCGCCTTTTGAGAAACAGCTGGACTTCATCATTAGGCTAGAGACCAATGCTCGCAGAGCTTTGAAGTCAACGTCAGACAGGCAATCAAAAACCCTCAATCAGTGGCGTTGGTGCAATGATTTACTGTACAATGGTAATGTGGTTTGCGATGGTGCCGCCTTGGTGCCTTCCTGAGCAATTGCACGGCCCTAGCACCCCTAGCACCGCCCTTGCCCTCTATTGTAGACTCTCTATTGCTCTGCAAAAGCCACACCTCAGTGGGCTAATGGTTTTCAAATGCATTTATAGCATATCAAGTCACCAGAGGTGTGCTGTGCAGTCCTGATGCAAAGAGTAGAGGTCCTAACCAAATCACATACAGTTATGTTCTGTCATGTGGCAGAGTCATCTGATTACTCTACTTTGGGAATGAGAGGGTGTAATAAAGGAAACAAGATGCTTTATTGTCATATACTCATAAATTGCATTAATGTAAAGAAAAGGGTTAAAGAAAGGTTTCAAAAGGCAAGTGAAAATAAGGAAATGTGAGGAGAAGAGAAATTCTGTGATGTCTTTATCCTTTATCCT
>NC_085868.1:7673078-7675578 GCF_034702125.1 Engraulis encrasicolus | reverse complement strand
TACCTGATCCCCCTGTCGCTGTGCAAGCCCGCTGTATTTGTGTCTGCATTGCACTGCAGTGTTATAGCTTAACTGTCTGCTTCTATCTGGCTTCTGTCCTCTGCATCTGTGGAAGCCTGCTGTCTGTACAGTATGTCTATCTACCATCCTACACTGCAGTGCTGAAGTCACCAAGCCTGTGTGTGGCCAGGATTCATTGTACAGTGGAGTAGAGTAGAGTATCCCGAAGGAAATGGATGCGTCTAGCAGCTTTCACACAATACAACATACAGATGATATATACATTGCAAGACAGAGCAAATTGGACACTCATACACACCCCATACATACAAAGACAGGCCAAACATACAGACATGAATAGATTTAAAAAGTAAGGCACAACAAATGTGACTGAGAAGGGGAAATATATATATGCTCATGCTCTACTGTCTCAACGTCAGAAATAAAAGTCCTCGGGCTTTTATGCTTTGACTGGGGCTCTGATTTACCAGTGTCTATAAATAGTCCTCTTCTGCTTGTCTAGTGATATTTATTGACCCAGTTTGCTAGTTTGGATGCAGCGTTGGTCTGAGTATTAGGTGCACGAGTTTCATTCTTGAGATGAGGAGTCTCAGTATCAGCTGCTTTGATCTAAAAGCTCCTGTTCTGCGATAAGTTCCAGATTTTTACTGTCTCAATGGAGTGTAATTGGAGAGTATTTTTAGGGCTACACTTTCAGATGCAGGCAGGATGGCATGATGTATTTTTGATTAGATGATTAATATGGTGAACAATCTCAATTTCTCTTTCTCTGCCAATTTCAAAATGGCTCATCTCATCCCACAGATAGAGAGACTGACAGACAGACAGACAGACAGACAGACAGACAGACAGGTGGACTCTCTCTCTCTCTCTCTCTCTCTCTCTCTCTCTCTCTCTCTCTCTCTCTCTCTCTCTCTCTCTCTCTCTCTCTCTCTCTCTCTCTCTCTCTCTCCCTCCCCGCCATCTCATCCTCTTCCTGTCCTTCTGTATTGCAGTGTTTGTGCCAAAGGATGCTGAGTCGGCCACCCCACGCACACAGCCTGAAAAAGCAAACAGCAAACAGACTAACAAATAGCCATCTTCTTACAATCTACAATCTAACAATCTTGAGTAGATTGTGACATACAGACATACAAAGACCCTTCCACACACGCAGAGAGAGAGAGAGAGAGAGAGAGAGAGAGAGAGAGAGAGAGAGAGAGAGAGAGAGAGAGAGAGAGAGATTTACTTTTTGTCATGCCACTAAAGCTCATTGAATTCAGAATTGAGAAATGGGTAACACTTTAGAATAATGGATGCAAAAAAGCATTATAAAGACTTAATAAATAATTAACTATTGATGAACAAAACATTAACAAACGTTTGTAAATGACTAGGACATGTAAACAAATGCTTGTAAATGACTAGGAAATGCTATGTTAATATTTCATATTTATCAAACATTTACAAGTTGCTTGTAAATGAATAAAATACTCTGTTATAAGGTGTGTAAAATCTTGCAGATATCATTTGTAGATATTTTATAAAGCATTAATAAAGCTTAGTTAATAATAAAAACATTTGTTAATGTTTTATTCATCATTAGTTAATTATTTACTGAGTCTTTACTAAGGAACATTATTATAAAGTGTTACCAGAGAGAGAGAGAGAGAGAGAGAGAGAGAGAGAGAGAGAGAGAGAGAGAGAGATGGAGAGAGAGATGGAGAGATGGAGAGAGAGATGGAGAGATGGAGAGAGAGAGAATGTTGTAATGGATAGGCGATCTTTATGTCTGAATTATCTGTCGCGAAAAGGTCACATCTCTGCATTAAATTACCAGAACACAGTGTGGCAGGCACACACGCACTCACATGCATGTACGCACACACGCACGCACGCACGCACGCACGCACGCATGTACACACACACGCACAGGATCTGCCTCACCTTGGAGTAGGCTCATGTATGCACACACACGTAATGTACAGGTACACACACTAACACACACGCACACACACACACACACACACACACACACACACACACACACACACACACACACACACACACACACACACACACACACACACACACACGCACACACACACACACACACACACACACACACACACACACACACACACACACACACACACATATAGTCCTCTCCCCAAACCATATGGTAGCCATTGGACTAGGTCACATGACTTCCACCTGCCACAGAGCAGCCAAGGATGATTCACTCCTATGGAATAGAAACAGGTTGAACTCAAAATGTCTTTGATCAGCATTGGTCAACAAAAGCTGTGTTGGTTGATACATTCATTACACAATGACTAATTTGTCATCCATGTTTGGGCCAATGCATCCATGCCTTGACTCATTATCAGTTGGTAATCAGCTGGCAGTACATCTTGACCTATCACCATCAGCCACGGGTGTTGCCGAGACAACCAGAAGCTCTCTTGCTATAATCAGATCCCTCCTCTCTCCAGACATA